>NC_081180.1:56902618-56928361 GCF_029867415.1 Vicia villosa
TATGCCAGTCAGATGCCTCTTAAATGAAAGAAGGATGCTCATCCAAATTAGGGAAAGTTACCACATGTCTGGGTTTTACTGCCAGCTCATGCCTTTCAAAATCCTAAATGGGAGACTTGATTAAAATTGAAATTGAAATGGAAATGTTTGTTTGTTTGAATGTGGTAGAGTAGTAAAAATATCTCTCTATAGAGATAAGCTATGTCTATCTACTGTATAAAAGATTTGACTTTAGCTGGCTTGTATGAGGCCCAAGCTTGAGGCTTTTTGATTGATTAATTGATATTATTGACTCTGGGAGATGACTCCATTGAGGATTAATTACAGGGTATTTTAGTGTTCTGTACAAAGCCCAGAATTGAGGCTGACTCTACTTAAGGAGACTCTATTTTGTATGCCTTGTACAAAGCCCAAGGTTGTGGCTAACTGTTGAGGATAATTGAATGAATGACTCTATTTTATGTGCCTTGTACAAAGCCCAAGGTTGTGGCTAACTCTATCTAGGGGAAAACATTATTTTCTGCCTTGTACAAAGCCCAAGGTTGTGGCGGACTCTTAAATGAATTAAGTATGGATGACTATATGGGGAAAGATCCTAAGTGTTAGGAATCTTTGACACATGAAAGATATGGTTTATCTGCCTTGTACAAAGCCCAAGGTTGTGGCTACTGAGTGATGAAGGACTCACTGGGGAGACTCTATTATCTGCCTTGTACAATGCCCAAGGTTGAGGCTGACTCTTGACAGGGGAGTTTTATTGTTTGGGTGCCTTGTATGAAGCCCAAGGTTGTGGCTAACTGTTTTTGTTGGTTTTGACTCTACTGAAGAGGTTTTATTTATTAAAAGACTGTTTTTCTTTGGTAGCCAACCTTTTCCGGGGATTTTGACTCAGCTGGTGAATTTGTCTGTTAAAAGACTGACTTTATCATGTTTTTTTGGAGGCTGACCCTTTCCAGGGATTTTGACTCTTTGGGGAAATTGTCTCCTAAGAGAATGAAATTATTTATTAATTAATTTTGGAGGCTAACCCTTTCCAGGGGTTTTGACATTTTAGAATGAAGGAATGTGTGGAAGCTAACCCTTTCCAGGGATTTTATTTAGACAGATGTTGGAGGCTAACCCTTTCCAGGGGTTTTATTTAGATGATGGATTGATTTTAAATTGACTTTGGAGGCTAACCCTTTCCAGGGATTTTTGTTAATATGAATGGCAGAAAGATTATCTAGTGAGACTTCTTGTGTAAAGCCCAAGATGAAGACTGACTCAATGCTGAGGATGATCAAACATGGATCCTAGACTCTGCTAAGAAAGATTGATGAAGATAAGGGTGACAGAGACTGTCCATGTCTCTCATTCCAAAAATGTACTCAATGCAAAATTGAGACAAACTTAGCTTGTTTAAAGTCTGGTTTAAATTGGAAGAAACTCACCAGGGTAGGCTAGAAGGTGACTAGAGACCTGTTCCTATGTTTATAAGAAACCTGATGGGTCCTTGTATACAAGCTCAAGAGGAAGCTGGAAATGCTTTTAAGAAGCCTGTGGGTCCTTGTACAAAGCCCAAGAGGAGGCTAATCGAGGGTCCTTGTTATAGCACAAGAGAAAGCTTATGTAGTTTTGAACTTATTTTGGCTCTAAGCAAGTGGGTAAGAGGTTTCACCGGGAATAATTCCTCTTTGGGGTGGATGTGTCCTATTATTTTTGGATTCTAAGGTTTTTGCCAAGATGTTTCACCGGGAATAATTCATCTTGGGGGTTTGAACTACAGATCTCTAATTAGGAAAGAGCCTTCACCGGGAAGACATTCTCAATCCTAGGCCATATTCCTATAATATATATATATATAGTTTAGCTGTCCTAAGGTTTATACTCAAACGTAGTTCTAAACTAATATATGCACAGTTTATATTTGACAGTAATTTAAACAAAGACTGTAAATTGAAAGCTTGTAAAGCCTAACCTGGATGGAGTGGAGGCCATTGAAGAAGTATGTACAGAGCCTCAACAGTATTTTTGTTGTTTTGTTGATAACAGTTGAATGTATATGATAAACAGTTAATGGTTTTTTGAAAACAGAAGAAGTGAAGATGGACAAAGGTCACATAGGTATCTGAAGAGTTTCACCGGGAATAATGCCCTTCAAATACCAGAAGAATGTTTTTGAAAACAGAAAGAAGATTTTGAAAATACAGTTTTGAAAACAAGCTAAGAAGAGAAAGTTTTTGGGACTTACACTCTATTAGAGGCCCAGTACTTTACAGTACTGGTTATAACAGAAATTTGAAAATGATTTGGAATGATATGAGGTTTTGTTGTTTGAAAACCTTAATCATTTGATTTAATCAGAGATTGAAAACAGTTTTGAGAATTGACAAAAGTCAACTTAATTAAAGTAAAAATAAAGATTTTTACTTAATTAAGACCTAAACAATTAGGGTTTTATCATAAAATTATTCACACAAATAATTAGGTTAAAACAAAATGGAAACATATATTTAAAGTATTTAATAAAAACACTTAAAACATACTATTTTATACCTAATAAAAATACATGAGTTAAATAATATTTTTATGATTTTTTTGATTATACATAAAATAGGTATATTAAATAACAAGTGTGTGAAAAATGAAGTGAAAATGATTTAATTTGATAGGTTAAATAATTGTGTGAAGTTGTGAAGAAATTTAGTGTGAAAAGTGATAAAAAATATGACTTTGTCACCTAGAGGGGTTGAACTCACGCCCTTTAGGTCTCATATGTTAGAACAAGATTTGTTCTTATCAATTATCTTAGTTTTGATGATAACAATAATATGAATTTTGCTTAAGATAATATGGTACTCTAATCCAATGCAATTTCCCTTTCAGGAAATATATATAAAGAGTACGCATAATTCAGCGCTCAGAAGATGTGTCTCAAATGGTTCAGCATGCAACATCAGAACATGGTCTGGCAAGACATCAGAAGATGGTCGAAGCAGAATCAGAACATGGGTCTATGGAAGCATCAGAAGAACATGAGATCAGAAGCACTGAAGATCAGAAGATGGTATCACGCTCAGAAGCACTTCAAGGTCAGAAGATCAGAAGATGTTGTGCACCAAGCTGTTTGACTCTGATGATATTCAAACGTCGTATTCACAAACATCAGATCAGAAGGAAGTACACGTGGCAGACTACGCTGACTGACAAAAGGAACGTTAAAGCTACTAAAGGCTACGTCAGTAGACACAGCGTGAACAAGGCTCGAGGTAGTTGACAAAAGCGTATAACATTAAATGCAAAGCTGTACGGAACACGCAAAGCATTAAATGCATTCAACGGTCATCTTCTCAACGCCTATAAATATGAAGTTCTGATGAGAAGCAAGGTTAACGATTTCGCACCAATACAATTCAAATTAACTTGCTGAAACTCTGTTCAAATCAAAACTCAGAATCTTCATCTTCATCAAAGCTCACTACATTGCTGTTGTAATATCTTAGTGAGATTAAGCTTAAATTGTAAGAGAAATATCACAGTTGTGATTATCGCTTTTAAGAAGCATTTGTAAACTCTTGAATAGATTACATTAAGTTGTAAGGAACTAGAGTGATCAGTTGATCAGTATACTCTAGGAAGTCTTAGCAGTTAGCTGAGCAGGAAGTCTTGGCAGTTGGCTGAGCAGAAAGTCTTAGGAGTGAACTAAGCCTAGAGTGATCGTGTTGATCAGTAGACTCTAGAAAAGTCTTAGGAGTGAACTAAGCAGTTGTTCCTGGAGTGATCAGGTTGTGATCAGAAGACTCTGGAAGACTTAGTTGCGGCTAAGTGGAAAACCATTGTAATCCGTGCGATTAGTGGATTAAATCCTCAGTTGAGGTAAATCATCTCTGCGGGGGTGGACTGGAGTAGCTTCGTTAACAGCGAACCAGGATAAAAATAATTGTGCATTTTATTTTTATCGCTCAAGATTTTAAGTCACACTTATTCAATCCCCCCCTTTCTAAGTGTTTTTCTATCCTTCAATTGGCATCAGAGCGCCGGTTCTAAGGTGCAAGCACTTAACCGTGTTTAGAAAAGATTCAGGAAGAGAAAAACGCTTCATTTAAAAGATGGTTGATGAAAGTGAAAGGACTATACCTACACCTGCATCTACATCTGGCTCTGCTGAGCAATACAACGGTAACAATGGTTATACTAGACCGCCGGTATTTGATGGTGAAAACTTTGAATACTGGAAAGATAAACTGGAGAGTTACTTTCTGGGTCTAGATGGTGATCTATGGGATCTTCTGATGGATGGTTACAAACATCCAGTAAATGCCAGAGGCGTGAAGCTGTCAAGGCAAGAAATGAATGATGACCAAAAGAAGCTTTTCAGGAATCATCATAAATGTAGAACTGTTTTGCTGAATGCTATCTCTCATGCTGAGTATGAGAAGATATCTAACAGGGAAACGGCCTATGACATATATGAGTCCTTGAAAATGACTCATGAAGGAAATGCTCAAGTCAAGGAGACAAAAGCTCTTGCCTTAATCCAGAAGTATGAAGCCTTCAAGATGGAGGATGATGAAGACATTGAAAAGATGTTTTCGAGATTTCAAACTCTGACTGCTGGATTGAGAGTTCTTGACAAAGGATACACCAAGGCTGATCATGTAAAGAAGATCATCAGAAGCTTACCCAGAAGATGGGGTCCGATGGTGACTGCATTCAAGATTGCGAAGAATCTGAATGAAGTTTCTCTGGAAGAGCTTATCAGTGCCTTGAGAAGCCATGAGATTGAGCTGGACGCAAATGAGCCTCAAAAGAAAGGTAAGTCTATTGCATTAAAATCTAATATCAAGAAATGCACTAACGCTTTTCAGGCTAGAGAAGAAGATCCTGAAGAATCAGAATCTGAAGAAGAAGATGAACTGTCCATGATTTCCAGAAGGCTAAATCAACTCTGGAAGACCAAGCAAAGGAAGTTCAGAGGCTTCAGAAGTTCAAGGAAATTTGAACGTGGAGAATCTTCTGATGAAAGAAGATTTGACAAGAAGAAGGTCATGTGCTATGAATGCAATGAGCCTGGACACTACAAGAATGAATGTCCAAATCTTCAGAAGGAAAGTCCCAAGAAAAAGTTTCATAAGAAGAAAGGTCTTATGGCAACCTGGGATGAGTCAGAAGATGATTCAGAAGATGAGCAGGCCAACTGTGCGCTGATGGCGACAGAAGATGACGGATCAGAATCTACATCAGAATCAGATTCTGAAGAGGTATTTTCTGAACTTACTAGAGATGAGTTAGTTTCCGGTCTAACTGAACTTCTGGAACTCAAGTCTCAGATCAGTCTCAAATACAAAAAGCTGAAAAAGCAATTTGAATTTGAAACAAAGAAGCTTGAGTTGGAGAATTCTGAATTAAAGGAAAAACTTTTAAAATTATCCAATAATGTTGGATCTCCTTCGGATTCAGAAAAATCCACTCCCAGTCTGAACCATATTCTGAAAGAATATGATTTAAGTTTCAGGAAGTTCCTATCTAGAAGTATTGGCAGAAGTCAGCTAGCTTCTATGATATATGCTGTGTCTGGAAACAAAAGAGTTGGCATTGGTTATGAGGGTGAAACCCCATACAAACTTGAACCTGTTGATGAAATGAAAATTACATACAAGCCATTGTATGATCAGTTCAAGTATGGCCACTCACATGATATTAGGCACACCTCACATGCACAAAGTTTTCACAGTACACACACTAAGAAGCATGTGACACAACCTAGGAAATATCATGAAACTCACATTAAGAATTATCATGCTGTTCCTCCTATTGCTTACAATGTTAAACCCAAGTTCAATCAGAACTTGAGAAAATCTAACAAGAAAGGACCCAAAAAGATGTGGGTACCTAAGGATAAGATTATTCCTATTGCAGATATCCTTGGCTGCAAGAAGGACAAAGCACAACATGTCATGGTACCTGGACTCTGGATGCTCACGACACATGACAGGAAGAAGGTCTATGTTCCAAGACCTGGTGCTTAAGTCTGGAGGAGAAGTCAAGTTCGGAGGAGATCAGAAGGGCAAGATAATTGGCTCTGGAACTATAAAATCTGGTAACTCTCCTTCCATCTCTAATGTACTTCTTGTAGAAGGATTAACACATAACCTTTTATCTATCAGTCAATTAAGTGACAATGGTTATGATATAATCTTTAATCAAGAGTCTTGCAAGGCTGTAAATCAGAAGGATGGCTCAATCCTATTTACAGGCAAGAGGAAGAACAACATTTATAAGACAGATCTGCAAGATCTTATGAGTCAGAAGGTGACTTGTCTTATGTCTGTTTCTGAAGAGCAGTGGGTCTGGCATAGGAGATTAGGTCATGCTAGTTTGAGAAAGATCTCTCAAATTAACAAACTGAATCTTGTCAGAGGACTCCCTAATCTGAAATTCCAATCAGATGCTCTTTGTGAAGCATGTCAGAAGGGCAAGTTCTCCAAACCTGCATTCAAGTCTAAGAATGTTGTTTCTACCTCAAGGCCATTAGAACTCTTGCACATTGATCTGTTTGGACCAGTCAAGACAGCATCTGTCAGAGGAAAGAAATATGGATTAGTCATCGTAGATGATTATAGCCGCTGGACATGGGTAAAATTCTTAAAACACAAGGATGAGACTCATTCAGTGTTCTTTGACTTCTGCATTCAGATTCAATCTGAAAAAGAGTGTAAAATCATAAAGGTCAGAAGTGATCATGGTGGTGAATTTGAGAACAAATCCTTTGAAGTATTCTTCAAAGAAAATGGTATTGCCCATGATTTCTCTTGTCCTAGAACTCCACAGCAAAATGGGGTTGTAGAACGAAAGAATAGGACTCTTCAAGAAATGGCCAGAACCATGATCAATGAAACCAATATGGCTAAGCATTTCTGGGCAGAAGCAATAAACACTGCATGTTATATTCAGAATAGAATCTCTATCAGACCTATTCTAAATAAGACTCCCTATGAATTGTGGAAGAATAGAAAGCCCAACATTTCATATTTCCATCCTTTTGGATGTGTATGCTTTATTCTGAACACTAAAGATCATCTTGGTAAGTTTGATTCCAAAGCTCAAAAGTGTTTCCTTCTTGGATATTCTGAACGCTCAAAAGGCTACAGGGTATACAATACTGAAACATTGGTTGTAGAAGAATCAATCAATATCAGGTTTGATGATAAGCTTGGTTCTGAAAAACCAAAGCAAGTTGATAATTTTGCAGGTTGTGATATTGACATATCAGAAGTTGTTGAGCCAAGAAGCAACGCATCAGAAGCAGAGCTCCTCAGAAGCAAAGAATCTGAAGATCAAGTAACAGCTTCTCTGGAGGATCTAAGTATTTCTGAAGAACCATCTGTCAGAAGATCATCCAGACTCATCTCTGGTCATTCAGAAGATGTCATTCTTGGAAAGAAGGATGATCCAATCAGAACAAGAGCATTCCTTAGGAACAATGCAGACTGTCAATTAGGTCTTGTATCTTTGATCGAGCCAACTTCTGTTGATCATGCTCTAGAAGATCCAGACTGGATAATTGCTATGCAAGAAGAACTAAATCAGTTTACAAGGAATGATGTTTGGGATCTTGTTCCTAGACCAGATGGATTCAATATAATCGGTACAAAATGGGTCTTCAGAAACAAGCTTAGTGAGAAAGGTGAAGTGGTAAGGAACAAAGCCAGACTGGTGGCTCAGGGTTATAGTCAGCAAGAAGGGATTGACTACACAGAAACCTTTGCACCAGTGGCCAGGTTAGAGTCTATTCGTCTATTAATTTCTTTTGCCACTCAACATAACATCATTCTCTATCAGATGGATGTTAAGAGTGCCTTCTTAAATGGTTATATAGATGAAGAAGTTTATGTCCATCAACCTCCTGGTTTTGAAGACTCTATGTCTCCTAATCATGTTTTTAAACTTAAGAAATCATTGTATGGATTGAAACAGGCTCCCAGAGCTTGGTATGAACGCTTAAGTTCTTTCCTTCTAGATAATGGTTTCACTAGAGGAAAAGTGGACACTACTCTCTTTTGTAAAACCTTTGAAAAGGATATTTTAATTTGTCAAATATATGTAGATGATATTATTTTTGGAACATCTAATGCTACACTTGGAAAGGAGTTTGCTAAGTCTATGCAGGCTGAGTTTGAAATGAGCATGATGGGAGAACTCAAGTATTTCCTTGGAATACAAATAAATCAAACATCAGAAGGAACGTATGTTCACCAAACCAAGTATGTGAAGGAACTTCTGAAGAAGTTCAATCTTCTAGACTGCAAAGAAGCCAAAACTCCTATGCATCCAACATGCATCCTAGGTAAGGATGAGGTAAGTAAGAAGGTAGATCAGAAGCTATACAGAGGTATGATTGGATCTCTTCTATATCTGACTGCTTCTAGACCTGACATTCTGTTCAGTGTTTGTTTGTGTGCTAGATTCCAATCGGATCCTAGAGAATCTCATTTAACTGCTGTTAAGAGGATTCTAAGGTATCTGAAAGGTACTACTAATGTTGGTTTAGTTTACAGAAAATCTAAAGAATACAACTTAGTAGGATTCTGCGATGCTGATTATGCTGGAGACAGAATTGAAAGAAAAAGTACTTCAGGAAGTTGCCAATTTCTTGGAAGTCACTTAATCTCCTGGTACAGCAAGAAGCAAGCAACCATTGCTCTATCAACCACAGAAGCAGAATATGTCGCAGCTGCTGGTTGTAGTACACAGATGCTCTGGATGAAAAGTCAGTTAGAAGATTATCAGATATTTGAGAGTAACATTCCTATATTCTGTGATAATACTTCTGCTATATGTTTATCTAAGAATCCTATTCTTCATTCAAAAGCTAAACATATTGAGATAAAACATCATTTCATAAGGGACTATGTTCAGAAGGGTGTTATATCTTTAAACTTTGTTGATACAGACCATCAATGGGCTGATATCTTTACAAAACCCCTGGCTGAAGATAGGTTTAAGTTCATTCTGAAGAACATCAGTATGGATTTATGCCCAGAATGAGAAGATGAGAATTTCTCATGTATGAATATCTTCTGAAATGAATGTGGAATTTTTTTTAATCAGAAGTTCTGATTGAATTCGTTTAGAAATTATGATTCGGTTATTACTAACGTTTCATTGTCTAAGTTGATTCAGAACATCTTGTAAAGCAAAACAGCTGTTACGCTTTATCTCGGGATGGTAAACCTGCCGTTACTATTCATGGATAAGCGCGCGTGCAGTTGAAGGGACGCCGACCATAGGTAACTGTGCTAGTCACCTCATTCGTCTTTATTATCTCTCCTCACGTCACGTAACATTAAATGCTTTTCATCATTCGTTTCATTTTATTTTCCTTTAAATACTCTTCAAAATGGTTTTCGGTTTCCTATCTCTTTGTTTTCCTCTTAAAATTTTTTTTCTCTCTCTCTCTCTCGTTTTTCTTTTCTTCTCTCAAAACCTAGCATTCACCTCAAGCCTGTTGAAGCTCCATGACTCAAAGGCTACAGATCTCTGTGCATCTCGGAATGGCTCTTCTAATACCGCTCAAGTCAGATCCTTCTTTGATGTTGTTATCAACTTTCATCCAAAGACAGAAGACTTTCTTGAGTTGTGGGAAGATATACTCAACTTCTATGTTGAGTTTCTTGACCGATTTGTGTATTTTTTAATTTTTGTAGTCATTTCCTCTTTGGAAATTCTACTTTGTAGTTTTCTTTTCCTTGCTGCTTCTGCTTGTTTTGTATTTGCTAGGGATGTTTTTCATCTTGTTAAACATAGGAACCTTTTGTAATATCTTTTGATTATCAATAAAAAAGTTTCCTTGTGTTTTACATTCCAGTAAATGTTTTCTTTTGTCGTTTTATACATCTGAATCTTTTTATACTTTTTGATGTTATGACAAAAAGGGGGAGAAAGATAAATGATAAATGATTTGATTAAATCTATCAGTTGCTGGGTAAAGGCTCCCACACATTCACTAACAAGAACTGCAAGTTCTATATGGTTTAAGTGTTCTGCAGGTACAAAGAAGTGAAGTGAATCTTCAAAGCAAACACTAGAAGCAAAACCATTGAAACTGAAGCAAGCTGAGTGCTGTCAAGCTTCAAAGATTAGAAGCAAGAAAGAAGAATGAATCAGAAGCACTGATAATAGAATTTGAATATCATTGTCTATCCTGTTCTGACAAAATTCTATTTGCCCTGATACACATAATGTTATGGCTCTGATACATTATTTGCTTTGATACATGTTTTTAGCCTAAAATGCTCTGATACATTTGGCTCTGATACATATCATGTATTTGAATATACATTTTATGTTCTAACTCGTTCATGCTGACTTTTTGTCGTTTAGTTTTTGTTCTGTAACATTTCAGGATGTAGAGATGCTCAGATGATGCTCTGGTACATTCAACAATGTTCTGATACAAATCTAGCATGAAGTGATGTTAGTAGAAATTCAAAGTTCTGAAGCTATCCAAGGGAAGCAGAAATCAGAAGATGTGAATGTTCTAAAAGATCCAGAAATTCAAGTTCTGAAGCTGTCCTGAATGGAAGCAGAAGTCAGAAGCTGTGAATGTTCTGAAGATCAAAGAAATTCAAGTTCTGAAGCTGTCCAATGGAAGCAGAAGTCAGAAGCTATGGATTCTCTGAAGGCAGAAGCTCATATGATCGTCTCTACCGAAATAATCAGGGAAGTCTTTTATTAAAGTTCTTCGAGTATTTATTTCAGGGGGAGATTATTTATCTCAGGGGGAGATTGTTAATCTCAGGGGGAGACATATTCATATGCTTATGCTATAGCTGTGTAATTTGTCTTTTGCCGTCTACTCTTTCTGATCGCAAATTCATATCATTTATATATGTTTTTGTCATCATCAAAAAGGGGGAGATTGTTAGAACAAGATTTGTTCTTATCAATTATCTTAGTTTTGATGATAACAATAATATGAATTTTGCTTAAGATAATATGGTACTCTAATCCAATGCAATTTCCCTTTCAGGAAATATATATAAAGAGTACGCATAATTCAGCGCTCAGAAGATGTGTCTCAAATGGTTCAGCATGCAACATCAGAACATGGTCTGGCAAGACATCAGAAGATGGTCGAAGCAGAATCAGAACATGGGTCTATGGAAGCATCAGAAGAACATGAGATCAGAAGCACTGAAGATCAGAAGATGGTATCACGCTCAGAAGCACTTCAAGGTCAGAAGATCAGAAGATGCTGTGCACCAAGCTGTTTGACTCTGATGATATTCAAACGTCGTATTCACAAACATCAGATCAGAAGGAAGTACACGTGGCAGACTACGCTGACTGACAAAAGGAACGTTAAAGCTACTAAAGGCTACGTCAGTAGACACAGCGTGAACAAGGCTCGAGGTAGTTGACAAAAGCGTATAACATTAAATGCAAAGCTGTACGGAACACGCAAAGCATTAAATGCATTCAACGGTCATCTTCTCAACGCCTATAAATATGAAGTTCTGATGAGAAGCAAGGTTAACGATTTCGCACCAATACAATTCAAATTAACTTGCTGAAACTCTGTTCAAATCAAAACTCAGAATCTTCATCTTCATCAAAGCTCACTACATTGCTGTTGTAATATCTTAGTGAGATTAAGCTTAAATTGTAAGAGAAATATCACAGTTGTGATTATCGCTTTTAAGAAGCATTTGTAAACTCTTGAATAGATTACATTAAGTTGTAAGGAACTAGAGTGATCAGTTGATCAGTATACTCTAGGAAGTCTTAGCAGTTAGCTGAGCAGGAAGTCTTGGCAGTTGGCTGAGCAGAAAGTCTTAGGAGTGAACTAAGCCTAGAGTGATCGTGTTGATCAGTAGACTCTAGAAAAGTCTTAGGAGTGAACTAAGCAGTTGTTCCTGGAGTGATCAGGTTGTGATCAGAAGACTCTGGAAGACTTAGTTGCGGCTAAGTGGAAAACCATTGTAATCCGTGCGATTAGTGGATTAAATCCTCAGTTGAGGTAAATCATCTCTGCGGGGGTGGACTGGAGTAGCTTCGTTAACAGCGAACCAGGATAAAAATAATTGTGCATTTTATTTTTATCGCTCAAGATTTTAAGTCACACTTATTCAATCCCCCCCTTTCTAAGTGTTTTTCTATCCTTCATCATACCCAAAACCAAACCACTGGGCCAGCGCGCGCTCAGTGTTAGTAACTTGCATTCAATTCATTATATTTTCAAACAAGTAGTAAAACCATGAAAAAATAAAAGGAACAAAAAGTCTGGGGCGAGGGGGATTCGAACCCCAGACTTGTGGCATGAGGAGACTAAGAGCGCATGTGTGGCCACTAGGGCAAGTTGTTCAGTCGTTAATAACACGCATACCATTCAAAATAAAATAAACTCTCCCCTGAGAATTCAAATTTGCGCGCCACCACCATCTTCGTCTTCAACCTCAAGCTTCATGATTTTGAATTTCTGAACTCACTCGTTTCTCAACCATTTGCAATGATGTAAACATGAAACTTGATCTAAATTCACTCACGATTCTAAATATGTAACTAACATGAACTATCATTAACTACATCTAACTAATTTACCAGAAATCGTGAAGAACCCTAAAATTTCAAAATTAAATTAAATGACTATACTGAAAGATAAATGGATGATGATAGAGGGTTTTCAATCCTCTGATGATGCTGAACAAGATAGAATCGAGCTATTTCACAAAGAGTACTTAAATTAAAGAGAGGGAGTTCAGAAACTTACCTCTGAAACTGAAGGTCGTGAGGATGATTGAGAGCAACTGAGCTTGAATGAATGATCTCAATAGCTTCCCTGAGACTCAATGATGCTAACTGGATGCTTATTGTAGCCTGAATCCTTCTGAATTGTTCTATGGACCTCCCTCGATTTCAGCTTCAAGTGAACATGGAGGTTGTTGAATTTGGAGTTACAGATGAGCTGCAGCCATCTGGTTAGCTTCACTATGACCTGAGGAGTGTGTCTGGACGATTGGCTTGGCTTGAAACCTCCTGAATCACTCCATGGACCTCCAACTGCAAATGCTCCAAAGTGAGAGCAACAATGGTGTTCCTCCACTTACAGAAGTGATCCAGGTGCTTGGATCACCTCAAATGACCTCCCTTGAGATGTTAGAATGCTCACTTCCCAAAGATAAGCTCTGGTTTGAAGAAATCGATTCTTCTTGCCAAAGAACTTTGAATAACAATGAACAAGAGAAGAGAAAGAGAAAGCAAGTAATATGGTTGCTTTGGTGTATTTTCTGAATGAGAAAGAGGCCCCTATTTATAGGCAATTGATTCAGAGCAATTGAATATGGTAAGCTTGCTTAGTGTAGTGAGTTTGGTTTCTTAGCCATGAAGAAATTCAAAGAATATCCCAAGTGCAATGATGAGCTCTTTGATACCACTCCCTAGCCATCGGTTTTGCTTGATCTTAGGGGACCAAATTGCTGCAGAAATGAGCTCCAATTGGTTGGGAGAAGATTCCTTTGATGAATCACCAATTTGTCATAAATTCAAAAATGCAATCATTACATAATCACATGCCTTTGTTTTTGGAATCTTCTCTAATCCTTATGCAATGATGAAAATGGATGTATGGCATGGTTTCAGATGTGTTATGGGTCGTGTAGCATCCATAAGAGAGGCTATTTGCACAAAATTTGCAAAGTCCAATTTGTACATGACCTATAATTTTACTTCATGAGGCCAACTTTGAACAAGCATAACTCTTAGCTCAAATTGAATTTGGAGAAGGTTGAACACAATTTGGAAAGCCCTAAACATCTACTTCAATTCATTAGTTTATGTCTTCTTCAGAATCATTTGGGAAATTTGTGAAAAATGAGCCCAAAGTTGGATGAAAACTAGGTTAAAACACTTAGAAAAATTTCTAAGTGTTTATGACCTAAACTTCAAAATTTCCAAAACTTCATAAATGGTTGATCTTTTGAAAAAAGTTCCTTTGTAAGATGTTGTTTTATTTTGCAAGATCTACAACTTTCATGTTGGAAGTTTTTTGAGTTGTGTAGGTGAAATTTTGAGTTCTCACCATGCCTTCCAAAACCCTAATTCCCGACTTTTCGCTCCTTGATGAATTTCTTTGAATTTCTTTGGCCAAATGACTTTGACATCCATATATTGATGATATTGATCTTTGAAAGTCATTTTTTGACCAAAAACCTTAAAAGTCAATGATGATCCTTCACAGTTGACTTTTTCTTGACAAAGTGAATTTTTGGGCTTTTGTGTAGAAACAAGATCTTTTCCTCAAATGAATGATGTAAATGGATTATATTGAGGTAGTAGAGATTCTTGAATCATGTCTTGAGTTTTGGATTCATGCCCTGATTAAAAGTCAACTATCTTGGTGAATTAGGTCAAAACCCTAATTTGTCGACCATGTGAAAATAATGACTGTAGACTTTGAATTGAAGTGTGATGTCCAGTAGATCTTGTAATATGAGTTATTTGAAGATGATTGATGTCTTTGAATGGTTCCCTGGGGCTTTTTAGGGTTTCCCAAATGTGATCCCTGATTTCAGTCCTTGATAGGCTCAAAACCCTAGTCTGGTGACCTGAGTAAACCTGTACTCATATGACTGGATGTCTAATCAATCATAGATGAGAAAAGTGAAGTCTTTGAGCCTCATGATTGTATTAGGGACTAATCCTTGTATTGATTGATCCTTTGCCTGAGCTTTCTTGTCTTTGAGCATCCTCGATTAGGTATCAGATGGAGAAGTGACTGCTCTGGGAACTTGTCTTGTCCTGATAAAAAAATCCTGAAGATATGTCATCTCAGGGGGGGTCAAAATTTAGGGTATGACAGGTTGGCAGGAATGGTCAGAATGGTGGTAGAGTGTGACAATTTTAAAGGTTACAAGGTGAATGAAGATCTAGAAGTTTGCTTACTTCAATTCGCAGACGACACGGTGGTGGTAAGGAGCAGTTGTTGGAACAATTTGTGGAGCAATAAGGCTATCTTTAGAGGGTTTGAACTTGTGTCTAGACTAAAGGTCAATTTTGTTAAAAGCATGATTTATGGTGTGAAGGTAATAGAGGATTTTATGGAGTGTGCTTCACAATTTTTGAGCTACTGTAGGGATGTCATTTCATTCAAATTTTTAGGTGTTCCAGTAGGGGCGAATCCAAGGAAATGCATGACATGGAATTCAGTTTGGGAGAGTATTAAGAAAAATTTTTCAACATGGTAGGCGAGATTGATATCTATTGGGGGAAGGGTGACTTTATTGAATTCGATTTTGTCAAGTATCCCTATTTACATTATGTCTTTTTATAGAGCTCTAGTTAAGATCATAAAGGAGATCATTCAAATCCAAAGTAGATTTCTATGGTGTGGAGTTGAGGAGACAAGATGAATTAGTTGGGTGAGTTGGAATAATATTTGCAAACCAAAAGAGGAAGACAGTCTTGGAATAAGACATATTGGCTACTTTAATAAAGCTTTGTTGTGTAAATGGAAGTGGAGATTTTTAAAGGAATAGGAGACCGTTTGGAAGCGTATTTTGGGCGCTAGGTATGGTGACTTGCAACATAATGTGTTGATGGGCGGGGATCTAATGTTAAGCATAAAGGCTCAGTTTGATGGAAGGACACCATGTCAACAAGTGTGCCGAAAACTAATTCTATTGATTACTTTGCAGGTAACTTATATTTCAAACTTGGCTCAGACATGAACATATATTTCAAGCACAGTAGATAGGCAGGGGAGTATCTCCTCAAGAATCATTTTCCTGCTCTGTTTTGATTGTCTTCTAAACAGGAGGGAAAGATTTGGGACATAAGATATTTCAAATGGGAGCCTTGTTTTGGGATTTTAAAGTTGCTACCGACGATATACTGGGAGAACCACTAGCAGCCTTGGAAGCTTTGGAGCTCATTGAGCTATTATCTAATGTAAAATCTGATGGTGTGACCTTGGATATTGTCAAATGGAGAAATACTCAAGATGGGATTTTCTCGGTTAAGAGCTGCTATAATTTGATCCGGGATAGAGACCTTGAAGACTTCTTAGCAAGCGACAAACAAAAGGCTTTGAAGAAAATTTGGGGAACAAATATTTTTTCAAAATTTAAGGTGTTTGGTTGGAGACTAATACACAATAGATTACCATCTAAGGACCAATTGGTTAAGAGGGAGGTTATCCAAAATAATGAAGACAAGGTTTGTGCGTTGTGTTGTGAAGTGTATGAAGATCTAGATCACTTGGTTAAGAGGGAGGTTATCCAAAATAATGAAGACAAGGTTTGTGCGTTGTGTTGTGAAGTGTATGAAGATCTAGATCACTTATTGTTCAGTTGCAAGTTTAGCCAAAAGGTATGGTGCAATATTCATATGTGGCTGGGATTGAACAATTTGGAACTGTTTGTTGTTTTAGATAACCTTATGCGTTTCTCACAAGCGTCGAAGCGGAAGGCAAAGAAGAAAAAGATTTGTCTTGTTTGGTTGGCAACTACTTGGTCAATTTGGAATGTGAGAAACAAGTTGATTTTGCAAGCTAAAGCTCATGTGTTGGATTATGTGATTTGAAACATATAAACTGTTGCTTGGATTTGGCATGCTATTGGCAGTAGAAAATATAGATGCACTATTTTGTACAATTGATTGCATTCTCCTCTAGACTTTTTTTTGTCTTGATTAAGTAATTTGTAAGGTCTTTGTTTTAATTGGGATGGAGTACCCCTTGTACTCTTATAATTAAATAAAATATTACTTATAAAAAAAATTAGGTTGTGTTAATTTATTAAATAAAATATATCTATAACATATAATGTTTTCAATATTAATAAAAGTATATTTTTAATATATTTCAATCATACTTTTATTTTAACTATCTTTCTTGCTCTCTCACTTACACTTCTATTCAATTATTTCTATTCCTCTATCACTTACATATTTATTTCAATAATTTTTATTTTATATTAAATACTATTTATTGATTATGTAAAAATTTGTTTCATATTTGAAATTTATTAAATAATTATTTAAAAAATATTATTTAATATTTAATAAACTAATTAATAATTATTTAAAATATGACTGAACATTTTAAAATTTGAATATTTAATAAAAATACTTATTTATTTCATATTTAATATTTTTGAAATATGATTGAATTTTTAAAATATGTTTAGATATTTTAAAATTTATTTCATATTTAATAATTATTTTATATTTAATAATTTTTTCATATTTAATAAAAATTTATTTATATTTGATAATTATTTTATATTTAATAATCCTAAAATATTAAATAAAATTTTAAAATGTTTAAAGATATTTTAAAAATTCAATCACATTTTAAAAATTTTAAACATGAAATAAATAATTATATTATTAAATGATTATTAAATATCAAAATTTAAAATGTACAATCTCATTTTAAATAATTTATTAAATATCAAAAAAACATTTTTAAATGATTATTTAATAAATTTCAAATATGAAATAAATATTTACATAATAAATAAATATTATTTAATATAAAATAAAAAATTATTAAAATAAAAATATTAGTGAGAGAGGAAGAAAGATAATTGAATAAAGATATGAAATTTTAATTTTTTTTACCGGTTTTTCATAGTTTGTCCGTATGACATAGTGCAAAATTTATTTTCCAAATCATGCAGGGTGTGAGCATGATGTTAAAGAAAAATTAATTTAAAAACACAATAACCTACTATAATAAAAGTATTTTTTTATTAAAATTGTAATGTTTATTTAAAATACCTCAAATAATAATTATAGTCATCTAAAAATTCGTACAATCGTCCATTTTCTGAGCTTTCTCTCCTCAATTTTCTTTCTTTGTGTACAGCTGATTGAAGTTGCTTTTTGACTCACAGCAAGAACCGATATTATTCATGTACATATTTGATAAAGACATTTAGAATTAATGTGGCATACAGAAAGTTGACAGGCGTTAGACATGAGCCCACATGTCAAATTTGTGGTGCTGAAAAAGTGAAATCTTTTTTACACAAAATCATATCTAAGCAGATGTTGAAAGTTTAGCTACTCATGAATAAATTAAGGACACTAGCATTTTCTTAATTAATTCCTTAATACAATTATGTAGTAGAATTACAGTTCATCTATAAATGAGAATTCAGAATTTGAATATTAGAGAAATGATGCACTTTTTTTATTTAAGACATGAATTGAAATCTTTGGTAAAATTGATTTGAATGATTGATAGGATACATGCGTGAGAGAATATCTATTCAGTAGAAAAAAGAGTTTATATATTCAACATTCAGTGTTGGATTTTTTGGACGGTCCGAAATAAATAGTACTCCCTCCATTCATTTTTAATTGTCATTTTAAAAAAAAATTGTTGTTTTTATTTAAGTGTCGTTTTTATAATTTGATGTTATAATTTGTCAATTATACCCCTTACTTTACAATAACTCCAATTTTCATTTTTTCTAAAAGTAATTATTTTTTCAATTAGTTATTAGAAAATATTGAATCTTGCACAATCTCCGTAACATAGAAACAATGATCAGAGAGTAAGCAGAACAAAGTGAAGGAGAAGAAGATGAAAAGAGTTTTCATTCATTCAATTCTGTTACACTCCGTATAATCGTTATTTACAAAAGGTCATACTAGCTGGTATTTATACAATGTCTAAAGCCTATTTAATTTGATTAAATTTATTTGAAAAGAAAAAATAAATGAGGATATAATAGAAAAATAACTCTATCAATCTATTTTGTTGATTGAAGAATTTTATACAAAAATAATATTTAAAAAGAAACAGATCGAGGGAATAAATTAGAAATTTAAAATAAACCTTAAAATCATAAACCTCTCAAGTCAACATGTCATAATCCTACCGTTCTAGTACTACATATCAATATCAAGCAAGCAGCATGCATGTTTCCTGTTTTGCATAGAAAAAAAGAGAAGGAATGGTGAACACAATATAAATTAAAGTGGAAGTTAGTATTAATAATTTCCTTCATTCTAGCTAATGAAAGAATTTTTTTTATCACATAAGCATTGGAATCAAAGACTTTCTTAAAAAAAAACAAGTTAAATATGAAGTCGGAGTCACATATGCCTATCAGACGTTAGTGTTTAAATGGTATAATAAAATTTAACCTTTTTAGTTTTTGCATAAAGTCTAAGTTCTTCGTAATATTTTTAGATTTATTATGTTATTTTATATAAACATATCTTAATATCTTAATATATGCTTGAACAATTTTTGTAGCTTAAATATATAAATATATCTAAAATAGACTAAATCAAGCATTATCGTCTAATATATTTTTTAAATTTAAATGAAATAAAATAGAATATGATACAATCCATTCCATCTTATTCTATTTAATCTTTCATATTTTTTTCATCTAATTTAGTGTATACAATAAAATGAGTTATTATGTATAAAATCTCAATTAAATGTATTTACTAAATTACACGTGGAGGCTAAAAAATAATATTAAAAAGTTCCATTGTACCAATACAGGAAGCATATAGTAGTTAGTAAGTACTATTCGAATTTTCACACTTGCAGTCTTTGTAAAGTTTCAAAATTGATGGGCAAGTCTTTGAGATAAAGCAAGTGGGGAAAAAAGAAAGGGTCTTTTTTATCAAACCAAATAAAAAAAAAAAAGAAAAGAGAAAGGGGACTGGTGAATCAAAATCAATCAATTTGATTCTTTTGTTTTCCTGTAAAACTGGAATAACATATGATAACCGACCATATGCGAGCCTCTTAAGTCAAAGGTATCATCAAGAAGTCTTCTGTTAGTAATTTATTTTCAAATTCCTATTGAACAAATGTATTGATTTGATTAATATAATGTCACGAATATCTTTTATCTTTATTCCATAATTTTTCAAATTTCTTAACTTTTTTTAATTGGTAAAAAAACTACATTGCACTAAATTTTGATGTTAAAAAAAATAAGTTTTAATGTGATGGAAGATTATATTATATACCTACCACTAATTAGAGTTAACCATTAAATTAAAAAAAATAAAGAAAATAAATTGGCAATTAGAATATACATATCACAAAACATGAGTTTTTCTCGTACCCAACTGAGTTTTAATAAATAATAATTTTAAGGGTGCGTTTGATTTGCTAAAAAATGAGGTACTGGACAAGATAATATTTTTGTATTCTCGTTGATGCAAATTTTTTTTTAATAGGCAATGATATAAGAAATCGCACTAGGGGTGGAACTAGAGCTAGGGGTGCTCAAAACCAAACCAACCCAATAGAAAACCGCAAACCAAACCAAACCAAACCGAAATCGCAAAAAACCGCATTTAGTTCGGATTAGTTTGGGTCATCTTTTAATAAAACCACACGGTTCGGTTCGGTTTGCGGTTTGTATTTTGTAAACCGAACCAAACCGAATCAAACCGCATTATGTTACAACCTAACTTTTACTTAACTCACATCCAACCCAAACTTAAATGTATTATACCTTAGCCTTATGATTAAGAACAATTTTCTCGTCCTTACACATATGATTTTAGTCCCGATCTTTTCAAATCTCTAATAGTATTATCGCGCCTTCTTTGCCACATACATCTTCCCTCTTTTTCTATAATCTCTACTCTCTTATATTCTTTCTTTTTTACCTTCTTATTTTTATGCAAATGTTCCCTATTTCAGTTTCATTTTTATCGCACATCTTCTTCTCTAATCTCTCAACTCTTTTGTTTTTTCTTTTTCACCTTCACTAATCTCTCCTCTCTTCTATTTTTTTGTTTCATTTCTAATAATTTTTATATTGTTTTATACTATTATTTTATGTTTATTATTTAACTTTTGTCTAATTTAATTTTTACATATTAAATAGAAAGTTGTTGTCAAAACATGATGAGTTTTGTTGTTATTTGATAGTGTATGAATGTCTAAATACAAAGTTATGTTGTCATCTATATGTATGTATTGTTCAATAAAATATTTGTAAAAAACCGAACCAAACCGCATTAGTTTGGTTTGGTTTGGTTCAGATTTTTTTTAAAAGCCAACCGAACCAAACCAAACCGCACGATTTTTTCTCTTGCGGTTCGGATGATTTTTTTCGTCAAAACCGCCCAAACCGCACCGCGATCACCCCTAAGTCTAGAGCTGTCAATATGGGTTACCCGGCCCTAAATGGGCCGGCCCTGGGCTATTTAGGGATGGGCCAAAAAGGCCCTGTGTAATATGGGCTCGAGATTTACTACCCGAGTCCGATCCTAGATGGGCTTCGGGCTACCCGGCCCTAAATGAGCTTTTTTATTTAAAAAAATTAAAAGAAAAACTCCATAATATTTATTATAAATAAAATTAAAAATTATGTTATTTTAAACATACTACATTTGTAAGTACTATATTATCTCTTATAAATACTATAATGTGTTACTAAATACAATATATGTCTAAATTGTATAAAATAATACTTGAATATTTATTATAAGAGAAAAAAATAATATAATACAATGAAAATGTTGATTATATTAATGTATAAGATTTAAAAGAGAAAGATTGAATAAAATAAAGATAAAATTTAGTGAAGTGAGAAAATCAATATGCTATTTTGAAGTAAGATAATATAAATTTTAATATAAATTTTTTAATTTATGATTATGCTACCCATGGCCCATATGGGCTAGCCCTAATGGGTAGCGGGCTTTTCAGGGCTGGGCTAAAAAGGTCCTGAAAAATATGGGCTATAATTTTGAGGCCCAAACCCTATGATTTTTCGGGCCTGGTGGGTCGGCCCATATGGGCTAGCCCATTTTGACAGCTCTAGGTGCAACCCTTACAATCGAGAAACTCTAATTATAGTTGGGACAAATTAGAGGTAGCTTATACCAATCATAAAAAATAAACCTAGAGTTGGAATCACTATTACACAACCATCTCCAAGAATAAAACATAATGTTGGATATAACTACTTCAAAGCTAAAAAGAGCATTATAAAAAATAATGGCATTTTTCATTAGCCAAATGCTCCAAATAAGAGCCAACCAAATTAAATTGATTTTAACTCTATTCTTAGCATTTTTCACCTTCTCTTGAATGCAACCGAAATTTTTGAATTCTTCAAAAGATAACTCCAAGTTATTTTCCAACCAAAGAAAAGTTCTTTCCCATACCGCCTTCGTAACTAGACAATGGAAAAAGAGGTGTTCCAATGTTTCCGGATGATTAGAGCAAAATAAGCAATCGAGGGAAATGGAATTGGACAAACCTCTATGTGCCAATAGATCTTTAATGGGGAGTCTATTTATAAAAAATCTCCAAGCGAAAATCTTGATCTTTTTCGGAATATTAACCTTCCAAATGACATCCAACAATTTGCAAGTAGAAAGTGGCCATGACATATCCTTTGTATATGACACCAATCTTGACACACTACCTTTAGAGTAGAAGTCTTGCATAACTTCATCAAATCTTTTTTAAGGATACACCAAAACCTTTTAAAAAAATCCAAAGAGAATCCGTCAGGTCCTGGACTTTTGTTCCCTTCACAAGACCAAATTGCATTCTTGATTTTTTCTTTGGAGAGAGGACTTTCAATTCTTGAAGCAAAAAATAATCATGGTACTGGACAAAACATATGATAAGAGTCTGGACAAATCATGAATTCTTGTTCCCCACTAAACCATGAGACAACGTTTTCTCTCAAACACAAATTATCGAAAATATTTTAAAATACCATTTTTACCCTCTCTTTCTCTTTATTTAATATTTTAATACATAAATACAATATTAATATTTTATATATCAATAAAGAATATTATAATAAAACTATGTTATTTTTATTTCACTGATCAACGTATCAAACATAGTAGAGAACAAAAATCTCTATTGTGGAGAATTGAATACTTGGTGAAATGCTTGAGTTACTAATGCACTCAAGTAATATGATTATATACACACTAGAGAGTAAATACAAGATAAAATTTTCAAGGATGCTGTTAGTTCCTAGATACATGTTAGAACATGAAATGTTCTGATCATATTTTTTAGTTTTGATGATAACATTAGATATGAATTTTGTATAAGACAATGTGGTACTCTAATATATTACGTTTTTCATTTCAGGAAAAGTATAAAAGAGTATGCAACATTTCATCCTTCAGATGCTTTGACCCAGATGTTCTAGATGGCCACATCAGAACATGATCTTGAAGACATCAGAAGATGATCTTGAAAGTATCAGAACATGACTATGAGAAGCAAGCTCTGAAAGATATCACGCTCAAAAGAACTTCTAAAGTCTGAAGCGCTGAAGTTCTGATCTGCACCAAACGCTAGAAACTCTGATGAACAAAGCAAATCACAAAGTCTGATTTCAGAACAGAAGCAAATGGTGAAAAGCTAGAAAGGCTAGTCTGTGTGTCTGACAAAAGGAACGTTAGAAGTATGGCTACAAAAAGTAAAGTAAAAAAAAGCAGTTGAAGCAAGGCTCAAGGTAGTTGACAAAAGCATGTAACATTAAATGCAGCAGTGTACTGTTTACGCAAAGCATGAAATGCAGAACTGTTCAACGGTCACATTCTCACGCCTATAAAAGGAACAAGTCTGTCCAAGAAAAAGGCTAGAGCTTACGTTATAATTTACAACACACAAACTCTGATCCTCTCTCACGCAAAAAGCTCTTGAACAAAAGCAATCAAACTTCATTTTCAAGCTCACATACTTTTGTATACTTAGTGAGTTATAGAACTTAAGATTAAGAGAAAAATCACTTGGTGATTACAGCTTTTTAGAAGCAACTTTAATCTCTTGTATTTGATTATATTTTTGTAAACCAAAATTTCTAGAGTGATCAAGTTGTGATCTGTAGACTAAAGAAGGCTTAGAGGTTGATCTAAGTGGAGAACCATTCTAATCATTTTTTATTAGTGGATTAAATCCTCAGTGGAGGTAAATCACCTGTGAGGGTGGACTGGAGGTAGTTTGAGTTCAAACAAACCAGGATAAAAAT
Organism: Vicia villosa; assembly: GCF_029867415.1. Classification (NCBI taxonomy): domain Eukaryota; kingdom Viridiplantae; phylum Streptophyta; class Magnoliopsida; order Fabales; family Fabaceae; genus Vicia; species Vicia villosa. The sequence continues at coordinate 56,926,600 of NC_081180.1, forward strand.
AATTGTGTTCATTATTTTTATTTGCCAAAAAGAAACAACTCTTATTCAACCCCCCCCCCCTTTCTAAGTGTTTTTCACTCCTTCAATACATGTATGTAATTTTCTAGGCATAGACTCATAGTTACATGTATTGACTTCTAAATACAAATTTATAATTCCAATATTTTATAATTCCAACACTCCCCCTCAATCTGGTGAATGGATATCAATCATTCCCAGCTTGCAAGTCAATTGATTGAAACGATCAGGTGGTAAGCCTTTTGTTAACACATCTGTTAGTTGATGACTAGAAGGAATGTAGGGTGTAGCTATTAAACCACTGTCTAGTTTTTCCTTGATGAAATGGCGGTCAATCTATATGTGTTTGGTCCTATCATGCTGAACAGGATTATGAGCAATACTGATTGCCGACTTGTTGTCACATAACATCTTCATAGGCCCTTCATATTGTATTTTCAGATTATTTAGAATGATCTCATCCAAAGTAACTCACAGATTCCTTGAGCCAAAGCTCAAAATTCTGCCTCAGTGCTTGATCGAGCCACTACATTTTGTTTCTTACTTCTCCATGTGACAAGGTTCCCATACAAGAGGGTCTAAAATCCTGAAGTGGATCTTCTATCATTTATTGATCCTGCATAGTCAGCATCGTTGTAGGCTTATATAATGAGGTATTACAAGATGCGATCTACAGATTGTAAGTGTCGCATTCCTGGGTCATGCATAAATTGATTTACTACACTGACTGCATAAGCTAAGTCAGGCCTAGTGTGTGCTAGGTAAATCAACTTTCCTATCAACCTCTGATATTGGACTCTGTCAACTTTGGCATTTTCTTTTTCGAGGCTCAACTTGTGGTTTTTCTATATGGGAACACTTGAAGGTTTGCATCGTAGTTTTCCAGTTTCCTACAAGAGATAGAGTATATACTTCCTTTAAGATCTGAAAATTCCTTGGTTTGAGTAAGTAATCTCAATTCCCAAAAAATACTTGAGTTGTCCAAGGTCTTTCATCTCGAATTCTGCCGATAGTTTTTCCTTTAGAAATTGTTTCTCTGCCAAGTCATCTCCTCTAATAATAATATCATCAACATAAACAAGAAGGATAGTCAGTTTTCCTTCATGCGAGTGCTTACATAAAGAGTGTGATCTCCCTGACTCTGCTTGTAGCCAAAGTACACCATTGCTTTTGTGAATCTTCCAAACCATACTCCAAGAGATTGTTTTAGCACATATAGAGCTTTCCTCAATTGACACACCTTGTTGGATCTACATGTAGGGCCAAATCCCGGCGGAATCTCCATGTACACCTCTTCTTCTAAGTTTCCATGCAAGAATGCATTTTTGACATCAAATTGTTGTAATTCCCATTCGGAGTGAGCAACAAGAGATAATAAGATTCGAACAGTATTCATTTTTGAAACAGGAGCAAAGGTATCCACATAAACTATTCCATATGTTTATGTGTAACCTTTTTCCACAAGTCTAGCTTTGTAACGATCAAGAGTACCATCTGATTTGTGTTTGACTGTATAGATCCACCTGCAACCAACGAGTTTCTTTCCTTCCCGTCTATCAACAATCTCCCATGTTCCATTTTTTCAAGAGCTTTCATTTCCCCATCCATGGCTTGGTCCCAATTTCTATCTTTGAATGCCTCTTGAATGGATCATGGAATGACCACAGAGTCAACTGCAGAAATAAAACTTTGATGCTGCAAGGAAAGATTTTTAGTGGAGACAAATTGAGATATAGGGTACTTA
>NC_081180.1:56928461-56943461 GCF_029867415.1 Vicia villosa
TGGAGTGACGTCTGAATTACATCTCGAGATTCATATATCTCATGACTGCAACTTGTGCTCCTATTTTCAAACTTCTACGGAAAAATCAAAGTTGCGTCTGGACCGACGATTGTCAGAAAGCGTTCGACAGCATTAAGGAATATCTGCTCGAACCACCCATCTTGTCTCCTCCAGTGGAAGGAAGACCTTTGATAATGTACTTAACCGTCTTAGAAAACTCCATGGGTTGTGTCCTTGGACAGCAAGACGAGACAAAGAGAAAAGAGCATGCCATCTACTACCTGAGCAAGAAATTCACTGACTGTGAATCCCGCTACTCCATGCTCGAGAAGACGTGTTGTGCTTTGGCCTGGGCTGCCAAGCGTCTCCGCCAGTACATGATTCGACATACTACTTGTTTGATCTCTCATATGGATCCAATCAAGTACATCTTTGAGAAGCCTGCCTTAACCGGGAGAATCGCCCGTTGGCAAATGTTGTTATCAGAATATGACATTGAGTATCACGCACAGAAAGCCGTGAAAGGAAGCATTCTAGCTGAGCACCTGGCTCACCACCCACTCAATGGTCACGAATCAACCAGTTTCGATTTTCCGGACGAGGACGTCATGTACCTCAAGATGAAAGATCACGACGAGCCACTACCAGACGAAGGACCTGAGATAGGATCCCAGTGGGGCTTAATCTTTGACGGAGCTGTCAATGCTTATGGACGAGGAATTGGGGCAATCATTGTTACACCTCAGGGTACCCATATTCCATTTACTGCCAGATTAACTTTCAAATGCACAAACAATGAGGCCGAATATGAAGCTTGCATCATGGGTCTCGAAGAAGCCGTGGATCTAAGAATCAAACACTTGGATGTATATGGAGATTCTGCTTTGGTCATCAATCAAATCAAAGGAGAATGGGAAACACGCCAACCAGGGCTAATTCCTTACAAAGACTACGCGAGAAGATTGTTACCATTCTTTGACAGGGTAGATTTTCATCACATTCCTCGTGAAGAAAACAACTTGGCTGATGCATTAGCCACACTCTCTTCCATGATTAGGATAAATCATTGGAATGACATTCCTCGGATCGATGTTATGCGCCTGGATAGGCCCGCTCATGTGTTCACAGTAGAAGCAATCATCGACGACAAACCGTGGTATCACGACATCAAGAACTTTCTTCAAAAGCAAGAGTACCCTCTTGGGGCATCAAAGAAAGATAGAAAGACTTTGAGAAAGTTAGCTTGTAGATTCTTCTTGAATGAAGATGTTCTGTACAAGAGAAACTTCGACATGGTTCTGCTCAGATGCGTTGACAGAAAAGAAGCAGAAATACTCATGAGAGAAATACATGAAGGTTCCTTTGGTACTCACACCAATGGACATACCATGACAAGGAAAATACTGAGAGCAGGATATTATTGGCTGACGATGGAGTCAGATTGCTACCAGTACGCAAAGAGGTGTCACAAATGTCAGGTCTACGCCGATAGAATTCATGTGCCACCATCTCTTCTCAACATACTCTCTTCCCCTTGGCCTTTCTCCATGTGGGGAATCGACATGATTGGAATGATCGAACCAAAAGCGTCCAACGGACATCGCTTCATCTTGGTAGCCATAGACTATTTCACCAAATGGGTTGAAGCAGCTTCATATGCAAACGTTACAAGACAAGTTGTCGTCAGGTTTATCAAGAATCACATCATCTGTCGCTACGGCATTCCTAGCAAGATAATCACTGACAATGGGTCAAATTTGAATAACAAAATGATGAAGGAGCTTTGTGAAGAATTCAAGATCGAACATCACAACTCATCTCCTTACAGACCAAAGATGAATGGAGCTGTAGAAGCAGCTAACAAAAACATCAAGAAAATCATTCAGAAGATGGTCATCACTTACAAAGATTGGCATGAAATGCTCCCGTTTGCTCTTCACGGTTACCGTACATCAGTACGTACTTCGACTGGGGCAACTCCTTTCTCCCTTGTATATGGCATGGAGGCAGTCCTACCTATAGAGGTTGAGATTCCATCAATGAGAGTTTTGATGGAGGCAAAATTAACAGAAGCCGAGTGGTGTCAAAGCAGATTCGATGAATTGAACTTAATCGAAGAAAAGCGCATGACAGCTTTATGCCACGGACAGCTATACCAACAAAGAATGAAGAAAGCTTTCGACAAAAAGGTTCGACCTCGCACAATCAAAGAAGGCGACCTTGTACTAAAAAAGATTCAATCTTTTCTCACAGATTCGAGAGGGAAATGGACTCCCAATTATGACGGCCCCTACGTGGTCAAGAGAGTTTTCTCAGGAGGAGCCTTAATACTCACGACTATGGATGGAGAAGAATTCACCCGTCCTGTGAACGTCGACGCAGTCAAGAAATACTTCGCCTAAATAATTAAAATAACAGCTCGCTAAGTTGAAAACTCGCAAAGAGCGACTTAGGCAAAAAAGAGCGTCTCGGTGAATCGAAAACCCGAAAGGGCGATTCAGGCAAAAGTTAGAGACATAAAAAAAAATATAAGTAATCAATCCCGGTAAACTTAAAACCCGAAAGGGGTAGTTTACGCAAAAGTTAGGGATATATGGCAAGTAACTGTGTTCAGGACAAACTTGATCATTCAAAATCCATAGCGGAGTGTTCATCAGCAGTAGGTCATCTTCTACAAAGCACGAATACAGCGCAACTCGGAGTGGAAGGGAGAGATAACGGTCGTCACGTTTCATCGTAGCCCTTTTCCCGAAAATTACCAATTTCTAACTTTGTAAATACTCCATGGAATCAAGCATTTGGCTGATTACCATTCCATATATAATAGTTTGAGCCTTGTGCTTTTCCTTTGCAATCTAGTCTTATTCAGTTTCTTGAAATGCATTTTAAGTTTAAACAGTCATTTTCTTGAAACAAATGTTTTCATAAAATAAAATGAATTTACTTGCAAAAATAAAGGTGAAATTTCTTTCTAAGGTTTACAAACAATAGGAAGAATGCAAACAGTTGCTCCGAGAACGGTTGAGACTCCGGGAACCAAGTTTTCCCCATGAGGTCGCTTTGCGAACATCTCCCGATGACGGATCTTTACTTCAATTCATATTACTTATTTCGGACAGCGGACAACTGATAGCCAGATATTCAAAACAGAGTTCGAACTACAAGAAGAGGACATCTTCTGATCAACAAGAATTCAAGTCGTATCTTAGGATTTTACATCCGCGACAATTCTATTCACATTCACTTTACATTCTATAATTGTCATAATATTCATGCATACATTACATTACAACTGCATAGTCGAATTAGGCTTTTAATCATGAGAATGCCCGAGTCACGAGGGCATGAACTCAAGTTTCCCCTGCAAGTCCTGGAGAAACTTTTTCCTTCAAGACAACGATCCATGTAGAGAGGTTTCCCCAAGCAAGTCAATAAATGGTGGTCTCCCTCAAAGAGATAGTTTGTTCACTTTTGGAATCCCTCAACTGAGAATCTCCTGCAGAGCAACGCTCGACAATCTTCTTCAGATAAGATAGTCTGCTTCACATTTTGGAATTCCCTACAGGTTTGGTATTTCCCCAGCAGGGTCAAGTGATGCCACTTCTTGTCAAAAAAAAAAAAGGGAAATAATTCAGAATCTCCCAGCAGATCGACAAATGATTCCCCAACAGAATCAGTAAATGGTAGTCTTCATCCAGAAGATAGTTAATGATTCCCCAACAAAGTCAGCAAATGGCAGTCTCTTTCAGCAGAAGACAGTTTGCTCACTTTCCATCACAACAAAGTCAGCAAATGGCAGTCTCTTTCAGCAGAAGACAGTTTGCTCACTTTCTATCATAACAAAGTCAGCAAATGGCAGTCTCTTTCAGCAGAAGACAGTTTGCTCACTTTCTATCATAACAAAGTCAGCAAATGGCAGTCTCTTTCAGCAGAAGACAGTTTGCTCACTTTCTTTCATGACAAGGTCGACAAATGGCAGTCTCTCCCAGTAGAAGACAGTTTGCTCCCCTAGCAATTGGCAAATGGCAGTCTTTTCCCAAGAAAAGACAGTTTGTCTGCTAAATACTCAAGAGATCGACAAATGGCAGTTTCTTCAAACAGTTTGTCTGTTTCTGGGATGCTTAACTCCCCACAGAGTCGATGAATGGCAGTTTTCCTCTTAGGAAAATAGTTCGTTGATTCCCCAGGCATCAGTTGACGAATGGCAGTCTTCACCCCGAAAACAGTTCGTCCGCCTTCAAACAAAGTCATTAGCCCCTCAAAAGATCATGAGGCCATATGACATTCTTTCAAAGACGTCAAGTCAAAAGGAAAGATGGTGAAGTTTCTTTATTACCGTCAAATGGCATCTTATCTCCAAGCGCTGATAAGAAGTTTGACGAGGAAACAAACCTTTGAAGTTTCTTTATTACCGTCAAATGGCATCTTATCTCCAAGCGCTGATAAGAAGTTTGATGAGGAAACAAACATTTGAAGTTTCTCTACAGCCGTCAAATGGCATCTTACCTCCAAGCGCTGGTAAGAAGTTTGATGAGGAAACAGACCTTTGGAGATTTTCTCTTTATCTGAGATATTGTCCAAACGCAACCAAGACCAGTTTCGAGATTTGGACATCCGGAACGAGAGGAGGTTGTTTACCTTTTTTTTAAGTATCAACACTTAGTTAAAGAAGATGGATTGCGCATCCTGCATTGCCATCCATTCTCCAGAATCCACATCAAGTATTTCTACAGGAGTTTGTCTCCTCATCCCCCGCCAAGTGCGACAACGGGATCAAATCATGCAAAGATTTTATCAATTACAACATCTCAGGAGCGCCCAAAATTCGGGCATTCTTTGATATTTAAGTCTCTTTTACGCAGGAGAGATCGAGATCTCAATCTCTCTCCCTCCAGATAAAAGAAACTTAAATAGGGGCATCTGTCATACCCTAAATTTTGACCCCCCTGAGATGACATATCTTCAGGATTTTTTTATCAGGACAAGACAAGTTCCCAGAGCAGTCACTTCTCCATCTGATACCTAATCGAGGATGCTCAAAGACAAGAAAGCTCAGGCAAAGGATCAATCAATACAAGGATTAGTCCCTAATACAATCATGAGGCTCAAAGACTTCACTTTTCTCATCTATGATTGATTAGACATCCAGTCATATGAGTACAGGTTTACTCAGGTCACCAGACTAGGGTTTTGAGCCTATCAAGGACTGAAATCAGGGATCACATTTGGGAAACCCTAAAAAGCCCCAGGGAACCATTCAAAGACATCAATCATCTTCAAATAACTCATATTACAAGATCTACTGGACATCACACTTCAATTCAAAGTCTACAGTCATTATTTTCACATGGTCGACAAATTAGGGTTTTGACCTAATTCACCAAGATAGTTGACTTTTAATCAGGGCATGAATCCAAAACTCAAGACATGATTCAAGAATCTCTACTACCTCAATATAATCCATTTACATCATTCATTTGAGGAAAAGATCTTGTTTCTACACAAAAGCCCAAAAATTCACTTTGTCAAGAAAAAGTCAACTGTGAAGGATCATCATTGACTTTTAAGGTTTTTGGTCAAAAAATGACTTTCAAAGATCAATATCATCAATATATGGATGTCAAAGTCATTTGGCCAAAGAAATTCAAAGAAATTCATCAAGGAGCGAAAAGTCGGGAATTAGGGTTTTGGAAGGCATGGTGAGAACTCAAAATTTCACCTACACAACTCAAAAAACTTCCAACATGAAAGTTGTAGATCTTGCAAAATAAAACAACATCTTACAAAGGAACTTTTTTCAAAAGATCAACCATTTATGAAGTTTTGGAAATTTTGAAGTTTAGGTCATAAACACTTAGAAATTTTTCTAAGTGTTTTAACCTAGTTTTCATCCAACTTTGGGCTCATTTTTCACAAATTTCCCAAATGATTCTGAAGAAGACATAAACTAATGAATTGAAGTAGATGTTTAGGGCTTTCCAAATTGTGTTCAACCTTCTCCAAATTCAATTTGAGCTAAGAGTTATGCTTGTTCAAAGTTGGCCTCATGAAGTAAAATTATAGGTCATGTACAAATTGGACTTTGCAAATTTTGTGCAAATAGCCTCTCTTATGGATGCTACACGACCCATAACACATCTGAAACCATGCCATACATCCATTTTCATCATTGCATAAGGATTAGAGAAGATTCCAAAAACAAAGGCATGTGATTATGTAATGATTGCATTTTTGAATTTATGACAAATTGGTGATTCATCAAAGGAATCTTCTCCCAACCAATTGGAGCTCATTTCTGCAGCAATTTGGTCCCCTAAGATCAAGCAAAACCGATGGCTAGGGAGTGGTATCAAAGAGCTCATCATTGCACTTGGGATATTCTTTGAATTTCTTCATGGCTAAGAAACCAAACTCACTACACTAAGCAAGCTTACCATACTCAATTGCTCTGAATCAATTGCCTATAAATAGGGGCCTCTTTCTCATTCAGAAAATACACCAAAGCAACCATATTACTTGCTTTCTCTTTCTCTTCTCTTGTTCATTGTTTTTCAAAGTTCTTTGGCAAGAAGAATCGATTTCTTCAAACCAGAGCTTATCTTTGGGAAGTGAGCATTCTAACATCTCAAGGGAGGTCATTTGAGGTGATCCAAGCACCTGGATCACTTCTGTAAGTGGAGGAACACCATTGTTGCTCTCACTTTGGAGCATTTGCAGTTGGAGGTCCATGGAGTGATTCAGGAGGTTTCAAGCCAAGCCAATCGTCCAGACACACTCCTCAGGTCATAGTGAAGCTAACCAGATGGCTGCAGCTCATCTGTAACTCCAAATTCAACAACCTCCATGTTCACTTGAAGCTGAAATCGAGGGAGATCCATAGAACAATTCAGAAGGATTCAGGCTACAATAAGCATCCAGTTAGCATCATTGAGTCTCAGGGAAGCTATTGAGATCATTCATTCAAGCTCAGTTGCTCTCAATCATCCTCACGACCTTCAGTTTCAGAGGTAAGTTTCTGAACTCCCTCTCTTTAATTTAAGTACTCTTTGTGAAATAGCTCGATTCTATCTTGTTCAGCATCATCAGAGGATTGAAAACCCTCTATCATCATCCATTTATCTTTCAGTATAGTCATTTAATTTAATTTTGAAATTTTAGGGTTCTTCACGATTTCTGGTAAATTAGTTAGATGTAGTTAATGATAGTTCATGTTAGTTACATATTTAGAATCGTGAGTGAATTTAGATCAAGTTTCATGTTTACATCATTGCAAATGGTTGAGAAACGAGTGAGTTCAGAAATTCAAAATCATGGAGCTTGAGGTTGAAGACGAAGATGGTGGTGGCGCGCAAATTTGAATTCTCAGGGGAGAGTTTATTTTATTTTGAATGGTATGCGTGTTATTAACGACTGAACAACTTGCCCTAGTGGCCACACATGCGCTCTTAGTCTCCTCATGCCACAAGTCTGGGGTTCGAATCCCCCTCGCCCCAGACTTTTTGTTCCTTTTATTTTTTCATGGTTTTACTACTTGTTTGAAAATATAATGAATTGAATGCAAGTTACTAACACTGAGCGCGCGCTGGCCCAGTGGTTTGGTTTTGGGTATGAGACCTAAAGGGCGTGAGTTCAACCCCTCTAGGTGACAAAGTCATATTTTTTATCACTTTTCACACTAAATTTCTTCACAACTTCACACAATTATTTAACCTATCAAATTAAATCATTTTCACTTCATTTTTCACACACTTGTTATTTAATATACCTATTTTATGTATAATCAAAAAAATCATAAAAATATTATTTAACTCATGTATTTTTATTAGGTATAAAATAGTATGTTTTAAGTGTTTTTATTAAATACTTTAAATATATGTTTCCATTTTGTTTTAACCTAATTATTTGTGTGAATAATTTTATGATAAAACCCTAATTGTTTAGGTCTTAATTAAGTAAAAATCTTTATTTTTACTTTAATTAAGTTGACTTTTGTCAATTCTCAAAACTGTTTTCAATCTCTGATTAAATCAAATGATTAAGGTTTTCAAACAACAAAACCTCATATCATTCCAAATCATTTTCAAATTTCTGTTATAACCAGTACTGTAAAGTACTGGGCCTCTAATAGAGTGTAAGTCCCAAAAACTTTCTCTTCTTAGCTTGTTTTCAAAACTGTATTTTCAAAATCTTCTTTCTGTTTTCAAAAACATTCTTCTGGTATTTGAAGGGCATTATTCCCGGTGAAACTCTTCAGATACCTATGTGACCTTTGTCCATCTTCACTTCTTCTGTTTTCAAAAAACCATTAACTGTTTATCATATACATTCAACTGTTATCAACAAAACAACAAAAATACTGTTGAGGCTCTGTACATACTTCTTCAATGGCCTCCACTCCATCCAGGTTAGGCTTTACAAGCTTTCAATTTACAGTCTTTGTTTAAATTACTGTCAAATATAAACTGTGCATATATTAGTTTAGAACTACGTTTGAGTATAAACCTTAGGACAGCTAAACTATATATATATATTATAGGAATATGGCCTAGGATTGAGAATGTCTTCCCGGTGAAGGCTCTTTCCTAATTAGAGATCTGTAGTTCAAACCCCCAAGATGAATTATTCCCGGTGAAACATCTTGGCAAAAACCTTAGAATCCAAAAATAATAGGACACATCCACCCCAAAGAGGAATTATTCCCGGTGAAACCTCTTACCCACTTGCTTAGAGCCAAAATAAGTTCAAAACTACATAAGCTTTCTCTTGTGCTATAACAAGGACCCTCGATTAGCCTCCTCTTGGGCTTTGTACAAGGACCCACAGGCTTCTTAAAAGCATTTCCAGCTTCCTCTTGAGCTTGTATACAAGGACCCATCAGGTTTCTTATAAACATAGGAACAGGTCTCTAGTCACCTTCTAGCCTACCCTGGTGAGTTTCTTCCAATTTAAACCAGACTTTAAACAAGCTAAGTTTGTCTCAATTTTGCATTGAGTACATTTTTGGAATGAGAGACATGGACAGTCTCTGTCACCCTTATCTTCATCAATCTTTCTTAGCAGAGTCTAGGATCCATGTTTGATCATCCTCAGCATTGAGTCATCCTTCATCTTGGGCTTTAAACAAGAAGTCTCACTAGATAATCTTTCTGCCATTCATATTAACAAAAATCCCTGGAAAGGGTTAGCCTCCAAAGTCAATTTAAAATCAATCCATCATCTAAATAAAACCCCTGGAAAGGGTTAGCCTCCAACATCTGTCTAAATAAAATCCCTGGAAAGGGTTAGCTTCCACACATTCCTTCATTCTAAAATGTCAAAACCCCTGGAAAGGGTTAGCCTCCAAAATTAATTAATAAATAATTTCATTCTCTTAGGAGACAATTTCCCCAAAGAGTCAAAATCCCTGGAAAGGGTCAGCCTCCAAAAAAACATGATAAAGTCAGTCTTTTAACAGACAAATTCACCAGCTGAGTCAAAATCCCCGGAAAAGGTTGGCTACCAAAGAAAAACAGTCTTTTAATAAATAAAACCTCTTCAGTAGAGTCAAAACCAACAAAAACAGTTAGCCACAACCTTGGGCTTCATACAAGGCACCCAAACAATAAAACTCCCCTGTCAAGAGTCAGCCTCAACCTTGGGCATTGTACAAGGCAGATAATAGAGTCTCCCCAGTGAGTCCTTCATCACTCAGTAGCCACAACCTTGGGCTTTGTACAAGGCAGATAAACCATATCTTTCATGTGTCAAAGATTCCTAACACTTAGGATCTTTCCCCATATAGTCATCCATACTTAATTCATTTAAGAGTCCGCCACAACCTTGGGCTTTGTACAAGGCAGAAAATAATGTTTTCCCCTAGCTAGAGTTAGCCACAACCTTGGGCTTTGTACAAGGCACATAAAATAGAGTCATTCATTCAATTATCCTCAACAGTTAGCCACAACCTTGGGCTTTGTACAAGGCATACAAAATAGAGTCTCCTTAAGTAGAGTCAGCCTCAATTCTGGGCTTTGTACAGAACACTAAAATACCCTGTAATTAATCCTCAATGGAGTCATCTCCCAGAGTCAATAATATCAATTAATCAATCAAAAAGCCTCAAGCTTGGGCCTCATACAAGCCAGCTAAAGTCAAATCTTTTATACAGTAGATAGACATAGCTTATCTCTATAGAGAGATATTTTTACTACTCTACCACATTCAAACAAACAAACATTTCCATTTCAATTTCAATTTTAATCAAGTCTCCCATTTAGGATTTTGAAAGGCATGAGCTGGCAGTAAAACCCAGACATGTGGTAACTTTCCCTAATTTGGATGAGCATCCTTCTTTCATTTAAGAGGCATCTGACTGGCATACTTGCACACACACAAGTAAGGTCCCCCTCTTGAATGAAATGAATCCAGTTATTCTGTCACTCTTTCAAAATGTTTGTGGTAGAATAGTACAAATACCTCTCTGTAGGGATAATTTCATGTCTCTTTACTGTAAACAGAGATTTAATTCCAAGCTTCAACCTTGAGCTTTAAGCAAGGCACCAAAAAATCATTAATTTCCCTAGTTAGTTCCCCGAACTACATTAAGCTCTGACTTCCACTAGGGATATGTAGGCATGAGGTTCACAAGGAATCTCAGCGAGCTAATAAAATACCAAAAATAGTCAGTTTGTCTGTCTGTCTGTCTTTTCAAATCAATTCAATTCCTTCTCCTAACACAAAGGAGAAACTTTCCCAATCATTAGCAGCAAACACAATCACAAATGACACAGAGAAGGTTCCTGTAGAGTACTACAGATATGTAGGGTGTTTAAACACTTCCCTATGTATAACCGACCTCCCGGACTCCAGAATTTCTAGTCTAGGTGTAAATCCCCACACTTAGCAAACTCCTAGGGTTTAGTTGAGATCTTTTTTTCCCTTTCCTACTCATAGGACAAATAAGAAAGTTCGTGTGATATCGTAGGAAGAACTGAAATAAAATTCATCCCACCACGGGCGCATTCTCCTTCCAAATTTCGCGTGAAGGGTTTAGCGTGCCGTCCTCCCAAGTGAAACGGGGAGGTAAAGAAAACGACCACCACACAACCCTTTTGCTATCAAAGTAAATTAAAAAGGTGATAGCAGATCTCCTTATCTTAATCCTCTTTCGACCCAGAAATCCTTTGTTGGAGATCCATTCTTCGATCCAACGACACCACTTGTTTCCAAACCCAAATTTTTATAACATACACCTCAAGAAATTCCAATTAACACAATCATAAGCTTGTTGAAAGTATGCCTTGAAGATGAAACATTTCCTCTTCTCCTTTTTAGCATAATCGATAATTTCTTTAATAGCTAAAAGCGCGTCCAAAATATGTCTTCCCGGTTCAAACGCGGACTGTGTTGGAGAAATTATCTCTTTCAAGACCTTTTGCATTCTGTTGAAAAGAATTTTTGCAAGGATTTTGTATAGACACCCAACCAAGCATATTGGTCGGTATTCATTCAAACCTTGTGGATTATGATTCTTTGGGATTAAGGCGATGAAGGACGCAGTTATTGCTTTCGAAAGGCTAGCAGAGGTGTAGAACTCCTTAACAAACTTGCCAATATCTACCTCTAGAAAAGAATAGCATTCTTGTAAAAACTTGAAATTGATTCCACTAGACCCAGGACTTTTGTCCCCATCAGAATCTCATACAACTCTTCTGATCTCCTCTTTTGTAAACTCTATTTTCAATGATAATCTTTCTTCCTCCGTTATTTGATTAAACCCCAAACTCTCTAGACCCGATCTTTCTCTAAGTGTTTCCTTAAACGATTTTAAGGATTTCACTTCTTACATTCTTGAAAAGTTTCCTTAAAAAAAAAAAGAGTCTTGCAAGAATAATAATAAAAATATTTTAATAAAGTTTATATTTATATATAAATTTATTATTGTGATGTACTTATTATGCTTTAGAAATGCAAACTGTCTTATTTAAATATAAGATACAGTTAATTTATTACTATCCATTTTGAGAACAACCTCTCAAACAAATAAAAATATAATTCTCCCCTCTAGTTTGTAAATCCATTCAATCCCATGATACTCGTTCCTATATACAAGTTTAACGGATCTCAGTTATTTGATTATTTCATACTCCAAGAATTTTCCTTATTTTCTCTTTTTCTCTCTACATAAGAGTTTTAACAAAAGCATTTAATAGTTTTTTCGACAAAAAAGCACTTAATAAACTATTTTCTCTGATGTTGATCTGATTATCATTCACAAATTATTGAAGGATGAGGAAAGAAGTAGTGGTGGTTGTGAGCACAACTCTTGTTGTGGTAGCAGTTGGTGCATTGTTGAGGAGGTGGAAAAGAAAGAAAGAGCAACAATTGATACAAACTAGAAACATCATTCGAAAATTTGCAAAGGAATGTGCCACACCAGTAACAAAGCTTTGGCATGTTGCAGATGATTTGGTGTCTACCATGGAAGCTTCTCTTAATTCTTCAAATGAAACTAGCTCAACTCTTAATATGATTGTTTCGAGTGCTACCTCTCTTCCTAATGGGTAATTGAAATTTTGATTTAATCTGTAGTAACTATAGTTTTAAATTAGGGTTGGCATTATAGTGTTACGATTGCGATCATTGTAATTGTTGTGACTTGCGACACAAGTTATCTAAAGTGGCATCACTCCACCACCAATCTATCTATATATCACAGTAGAGTTTTAGTGTACAATTTTCAAACCGATCTTATTTGTCAATTTATATAAATCAAACAGATCTAATCATGTGTATTGACACTTGTTGTAGAGAAGAGGAAGGTGTATTTTATGGAGTGAATTTGCAAGGTACGTACTTGTTGATATTGCGTGCACGGCTTGGAGGAAAGAACATGCCTATCTCTGGTTTACACAGGGAAGAGATTTCTGTCCCCAATGCTGTTTTGGCCGCTACGCCTCGGGTATTCTTACATTCATTTATTTTATTCTCTGTGTTCTTGTGTTTCAAAATGACTGTCGTTTAAGACTATTATTAGTATACTTCATTTTTTAAGATGGTTTTTCTCATGGAAACTTCATTTTTTTTCAGGAGATAATTGATTTTGTTGCTACAGAGATAGCAAAGTTTGTTTCAGCTCATCCTTGTAATGAGGCAGGTACAGCTGCCAAGAAGAAAAAATTGGGCTTCACTCTATCACATCCAATAGACAGTGCTATGCCTTTCACCAACGACCCAGTTGAGTTAGTGGCTTGCTCTTTTTTGTCTTTTATAGTTTCGTAAGTAGGACTAAGTTAGAAGATGCAACGCAACTTCTGATTACATATGTGCGAGTTCAAATCTGCGATATTTTAGTTATTAATTTTAAGGAGTGGAATTCTGGTCACTGAGACTACCTGACCGAAAACAAATCATGCATGTTATAGAGTAATTAATTCATGCATGTTGTGAAAACCAGGTTGGCAATGAATTGGTGAAGGACATCAATCAAGCATTGAAAAATCATGGATTGAAAATGCAAGTTTTTGCACTGGTTAGAGGCTTTCTCGTTCGACCAATTACTTTTGCAATATTTCCATGTCACAAATAAGAAAGGACTTAAACCAATAATACTTAATAGGTTGATGACGCTGTGGGAGGTTTGGCCGGAGGAAGATACTACAACCGGGATAATGTGGCTGCAATTACTCTTGGCATGAGCACAAAAGCTGCTTTTGCAAAACCAGCACAAGAAAGTGAACATGCACAATCACCCAATTCAAATGAACTGGTTTGTGACTATGCCATAACATTTACTAATATTGTTCTTTTGTGCAAAAGAAAACTTGCATTAATTTGCAGGTTAAATGATTCTGATATAGCTTTGCAGATAGTTAGCATGGAGTGGGGAAACTTCAGATCCTCTCATCTTCCTCTCACGCCATTTGACACGAGTTTAGACGCTGAAAGCTCAAATCCCGGAAACGGGGTAAAGATACTTAAATCTCAATTGAGCATTTACTCTCATTATACATTGTCTAGAACTGATCCTTGAAACTTTTTTTCCTCAGATTTTTGAAAAGCTGATTTCAGGAATGTATTTAGGAGAAATCGCGAGACGCGTCTTGTTGGAGATAGCCCAAGAAGCAGCCCTATTTGGAAGCAAAGTTCCTCCAAAATTGATGACTCCATACTTGTTAAGGTACATATAGAACAAATTATCACCTACATTATCACCAATTCGAAGATGATATAACTTAATAGTATAACTAGATTGATATTTTCATAGCACGCAAGGACACTTGCAAGTATTTGGTGTCTGGCACGTGTTAGTATCCAACTTTTTTTTTTACTAATATTTTGAAATATAAACAACTTTATACCGTCCCGTATTATATAACTTCACGTAGAAAATACATAATTCAAATAATCTAACAAACATGGTACATTACTAAATTAGGTCTCCAGATATGGCTGCAATGCATCAAGATACATCAGAAGACCGCGAAGTAGTAGCAGAAAAACTCAATGAGGTTTTTGGGGTAAGAATATTTTTCACTTTTACATATATTAAAGATTGAAATAAATGCACAAATGAGAAAATTTATTATGAAAATCAACAATACTACTTCAGATCACTAGAAGCACCAAAATGGCACGCGAAGTGGTCGCTGAGGTCTGCGACATTGTAAGCGAGCGCGGTGCACGATTAGCCGGAGCTGGAATATTATCCATAATCAAAAAGCTTGGGAGAATTGAAAATAGAAAAAGTGTTGTGACAGTTGAAGGTGGACTTTATGAACATTACCGCATTTTCAGAAACTACCTTCATAGTAGTGTTTGGGAAATGCTTGGCGATGATTTTTCGGATAATGTTGTCGTAGAACATTCTCATGGTGGATCTGGAACTGGTGCTTTGTTTCTTGCTGCTGCTGCTACTCGCACTCACACTCACACAAAACTTGGAGATTCTTGAACATTCTGTGTTTCAAATGCTCTTTTACTTATGTTGTTTTGTTGTTTTGACACAAGAAAAATTACATG
>NC_081180.1:56948461-57050828 GCF_029867415.1 Vicia villosa
GCCATCCTCCTCCTCCCCGTGCGGAGGGTTAGCATCAGGTATCTCCTGATCATCCTGGTATCTCACCTCCTCCTCCTCCTTCCGGGAAGAAGACACCCGAGCAAGCCGACTCCTCGATCTAGATGAGGAACCAATTTCATCCATCTAGACGGGTACTCGTACTCTACCTCGTCCATGTGTCGCTGCCAGCTGTGACGCCCGCTCGTGTCTAGTCGACGCTGTCTGGGTCTCTCTGCCCTGTTTGGGTCGTGCGGAGTTGCCTGTCATTTTTCTGAAAAAAGTTGAATTCCATAAGAATGCGAAACAATCAAGAAAATTAAAAAAACATTTCTGGATATATTTCGGAAGTACATTTCCGAAACTGGTCAGGGAGGTGTTTTCGGAAATGCACTTCCAAAACCCCCATGCGACGCCATTTTTTGCATAACTTCAAAACCTTGCCCTAAGTGCATCAAAATTCCATTTTTCCTATCTAAATATATCCAGTGACATATAATAACTTAAATGTACTACATTATACTAATATATTAAAAAGTTTTTTTATAAATTTTTTGTATATAAAATTATGTACTATAAAAATTATTTTTAAAAAAAAACTAAAATAAACTGGCCATGAATCTTGTATAAGTCTGCTGTCCATCTTAAACTCTATAGTCCATTTATCAGTACCGAAACTGAAGACGTTTTCAATCCACCAAAATCTTTTCAAAATCTACCTTAGATCATCTCCAATGGTGCAACCCATTTTGAGTTCTTTATGGGTCCCACCAGCCATATCATCTCAAAATAATTTATTTAATATTTATTTTATTGGTGTAATTCAAATGGGTCCCACAACTTTATCTCATAAATTAATTTGATTGGGTACCACAATTTTTTACTAGTTGCATTGCAATGCAACTCTACTATGACATGGCAAATTATTTCAATATTTAATTATTATATTGATGTCTAGGTGGAGAACTTATTGAAAAATACTACCATTGGAGATGCTCTTAAACATCACAACTTCTTTTTTCTTTTTGCTCGCTTGGTCTACTGTGTCATTTACAATAAGAACGTCATCCAAGATTTGTCTTCGAGAAACAAATAAAGATTGTGTTTCGGATATATGACTGAGCCAATTTTTTTTGTTTATTTGACTAAACCTTTTAACATGTTTTCATTCACCTCCATGATGAGAATTTCATCTTCTCTTCACTTGTTTACGTAATAGATAGAAGCTAGTAGCAGCTACTACTAACTTTATCATGATTAATCACAAAACTCCAAAATTCTAATTGTACTAAGTATCTAAGAAAAATAATAAAAATGTAAAACGATTGTTTATACAATAATAAAGGACAAATGAAATATAATTTATAATGTCATGGCTAAACCGTCAATACCAATATTTTGGATATATTTTTTTATGTTTAAATATTAAATAAAAAATTTATACGTATAGTATTTATTATTTTGTCTACGTATAAAAAGTAAGTGTGTTAATTTGTTTACAGTTATGCTATTCTTACACTGCTTTTATATACACCGTATGGCACACTGTATAAGCAAAACCCTTTTTCAGCTTTGCACAAAAAACGAAGTTGAATAAATTATTTAAAAAAACTTAAACTAGTAGGTTGTATGCATACACATACATCATTTCTCATTTGTTTAAAATGATTGAAGCTAGAATTAGTGGGAGAGTTTGGGGTTCCAAGAAATGGAAAGAAGACAAAAGGAACAGCATTCAAGACATTTTTAAATTTCCTACAAATGGGTACAAACGTGTTTTAGGGGAAAAAGAGCTTCGGGCTCACAAATTCTGTTCTATAGTTTTTCTTGTTCTTAGTGAAATCTTAATGCTATTACAGCTAGTAGCGAATCTTTTACCATATCACTTCCCTCTTTTTTTACTCCAAAACCATACAATTGAATCCCACATTCACTAAATTCACGAATTCATGTAAACATTGTTTTAAAAATCGAATTTATTTGGCTGGTTCAATTGATTGGATTGAAAATCGCATGTGAATTTAGTTGAATCAACCTTTTAAAATCGTTAGTGGATCAAAATCAAAGTAAAATAAAAAAAAATCGGTTTGAACCGTCCAAAATCATCTAAACTAAAGAATCGGAGTCGATTTTGTAAAACTATCCGGTATATAAAAATGCAATAAAATGGTCTTTTTTTTTAAACAAAAAATTGAAAAGGTTAATATATCAATATCGAAAATTGACTTCTTTTTTTTAACAAAATAATAATAATTTTGTCACTCCGTTAGTTTCTCTTTCAACCACACTCTATCATCATCACGTCGTCTCTTTCAAACATAGTCATGTTGACATGTTGTCAAGCTCAATAACGGTTATTGTTTAAGTTAATATTGTTTGATATTGTCAATTATGAATTGTTTGTCGTAGTTCACTCGAATTTGCTTTTTATTGTTTAATTAATTTTTTTTATAATCTATCTTATTTAATTTAGATATTCTTAATTATTTAAACTTTATTTTAGCTATTAATTTTTATTATTTTAATTTCAATTTGTTTAATTATTTTATTATAATTTTTTGATTTATTCAAATTAATCTTAAGTAAAGGTTGAAATGAAGTGTAAAACTATAGTGTTGTATTAAGGTTGAAGTTTGTAATATATTGGATGCGTAGTATTATTGAACAAAAATTTATCACTCAGCAAATGTATATTGAATTTAGAGGAGAAAGGCCTAGTATGAATTGGAGAAAGCTATTTTATCAAAACCATGCTCGTCCCCGTGCTCGGTTTACTCTTTGGCTCACTGTCCTTGAAAGACTCCCAACAAAGGACAGATTGGAGAAGATTGGTATACACATTGATGGAAAATGTTTGGCCTGTGATAATGTTGAAACTGTGAATCATATTTTCTTTGCTTGCAGGTTTACACAACATATATGGAGCACCCTTATCAATTGGATTGGCTATCCAATTCGTAGGCATGATTGGGACAAAGAATTGGAATGGATCATAGCTGAGACTACAAAAAAGGATGGCGACGGTGTTTACTGAAAATGCTTGTTGCTGAGACTGTTTATCAAATCTGGAAATGGCGCAATGACACTGTATTTACCAGCACCAATCCTAACACTGATATTGTGGGAAGTGTCAAACATGTGGTGATTCTTAGGGGGAAAACAAGAAGAAACTTAAGGCTCATATAGATGTAGACAATTTATTTATAAAGTAGCTTTATAGGTTAATTGTTTATGTGTTTATAGTGTCTAAGTTGATTTGAGGCCTGGATCTTAGGATCGGCTTATGTAAACTGTTTTGGTGTGAATAAATAATACATATTATTTTCTCCAACAAAAATTTTTGTTGTAATATATCGCTCCACAATTTACAAAATCATCTCTAGAATTTTGACTGCAAGATTAGGTAAAGTGATCCCTACTATTGTTCATGACAGTCAAACAACATTTATGCTTGGAAGAAATATCTATGATAATATTATTATGACACATGAGCTGATTAGAGGGTATAATAGGAAGCATATTTCTCCTAGATGCATTATACAAATTGATTTGCAAAAGGCTTATGACACTGTCAACCGGAATGCTCTGGAAATGATTATGAGAGAAATGAGTTTTCCTGAGCAGTTTGTGAGTTGGATAATGATAGTAGTGAGAACAGTCTCCAACAGATATCTAATCAATGGACAGGCGAGTGACATTCTTAGAGCCAAAAGGGGTTTGAGAGAGGGTGATCCTGTTTCCCCCCTGCTTTTTGTTTTGGTCATGAAATATCTTCATAGATGTATGGTTGAATTAAAGGATACTCCTGATTACAACTATCATCCTAGATGTGCCAAACTGAACATCACCAATATATGTTTTGCTGATGACTTGATGTTGTTCTCTAGGGGTGATGTGATCTCAGTCCAACTAATGATGAAAGCTTTCAACATGTTTTCTGATGTAACTGGGCTTAGAGCGAATCCTGATAAATGTAAGGTGTTTTTTTGGGGCACTTATTTGCAGGATCAGGTGGCTATCCTAGAAGCAACTAGTTTTGTGGAAGGTAATTTGCTCATCAGATACTTGGGGGTGCCTCTGGCTAGTAGGAAGCTGTCAGTTACACAATGTCAACCATTAATTGACAAAATGATGATGAGAATTCAGCATTGGTCAGTCAAGTTACTCAGCTATGCAGAGAGACAACAATTGGTCAATAGTGTTCTTATGGAAATCTCAGGATAATGGATGAATGTGTTCCCTATACCCAAGAGGGTTCTTAGTAAAATTGAAGCCCTGTGCAGGAATTTCTTGTGTGGTTTGCGAAAGCTGATGGTAGAAAAGCACTTGTGGCTTGGGAGACTGTCTGCGTGCCAAAAAATGCATGAGGTCTGAATTTCAAAAATCTTTATATTTGGAATAAGGTCTTGATAATGAAGCTCTTGTGGAACATTCATATTAAAGCTGACAAGCTCTGGATTAGATGGTTGGATACATACTTCATGAAAGGAGTACCAGTGCTACAGTGGCAGGTAAAAAATACGAGTTCTTGGATGCTGAATAGTATTCTGAAGTGCAGGATTCAAACTCAGAATAACATAGCATGGGATAAGGCTAACCAAATTGGAAAATTCTATACAGCAGCCATGTATAAAGAAATTCGTGGTGAGAGTATGAAGGTTCCATGGAAACGAATTTTCTTTCAAAACTGGGCCAGTCCTCGTGCTAAATTCACCCTCTAGCTTGCCTTACTAGGTAGGCTTCCTACTAAGGATAGGCTAGTTAGATTTTGTTTTATTCAAGATACGAGATGCTTTTTCTGCCAACAGATGGAAACATTGCAGCACTTGTTTTTTTAGTGTAATTACACTAGCAAGATTTGGGGAAGTATGTTGACTTGGAATGGTTACAATAGAAGGGTCACAACTTGGGACAATGAGAAGAATTGGCTGATTCACGAGACAACAAAAAAGGGTTTGCGTAGGGAGATTCTTAGAATCATGTTGGCTGAAACTATGTATCACATTTGGCGTGCTAGAAATGATGTGGTGTTTAATCACACAACCCCTAGATTGGATAGTCTTCAAAGGATTCAGGATAGAGTGGTTGGTAGAAGCCTCATGCATAGAAAGCTAATACCCCATATTAATGTTAGTAATGTAAGCATTAGATAAGTCTGTACTTTGATAATTTGTTGTTTTAGAGGCCTAGATCTTGGATCGGCTGTGTACTTTCTTGTTTTTGGATTTAATAAAGTTTTATTTACTCCAAAAAAATTGAAATATTTATTTTATTAAGTTGTGAATGTATAATTATGTGTGACATGTCTATGAAATTTAGTTTCATATTATTAGTTTATTTAATAAATGGTCCAATCGTAGGTTTAACTGATTAAATCAATTGAACTTTATATCAGAAGTTTCACCGGTTCGATGTCCAGTCCAATTTTTAATAAAACATTGATGCATACTACAGCACATTGATAACCATTTGATCTTATTTACATATACAAGAATCACATATTTAACACTCTCTCTAGTACTTAATATAAGAAAAAAAATACATTTTAGGTTTATTAAAGAATCAATGTATTTTGATTATTTATAGTCCAAATACATTGATTCTTCAATGAATTTAAAAAATAAATTTTTTCTTATATTAAAGACAGGTTGTATAATTTTATACTTCATCCGTTCTAAAATAAGTGTTACATTTAGAAAAATTATTTGTCTTAAAATATTTCTCACTTTAGGTTACTAATACAATTTTAATTTTTATCTTCCAATTATACCTTTTAATTAATACTCTTAATTTATTATTTTCTCAATTTGTTTTAATGTTAATTCGTATACACCAATAACTAATAAGGATAATTTGATAATTCTCTCTCTTTTATTAATTAAAGCTCTTTGAGTAATGACATTTTTAGCATGTTTGGATTGGCTTTTGGAAGACCCAAAATTAATTCTAGAGGGTATAGAATTGATTCTGGGTGATTTTGAAGTGTTTGTTTTATCAAAAGTAGAATTGATTCTACCTCCAAAATTGAGTCTATGTTTTGTTTCCC
The DNA here is from genome assembly GCF_029867415.1 of Vicia villosa. Lineage (NCBI taxonomy): Eukaryota > Viridiplantae > Streptophyta > Magnoliopsida > Fabales > Fabaceae > Vicia > Vicia villosa. The sequence goes on from NC_081180.1 coordinate 56,954,505, forward strand.
AATAGAAAGCATCAAAATTATTTTTCATTTTACAATTAAGTAGCTCATTTAAAATTTACATCTAAAAATAAATACATTTTATATTGTATCAAAGAAACTTTATATTTCATGGGTCATTATAAGTACAATTCATGTTTTATTTTAATAAAAAATTACCTTAATTTGAAAGATAAAATTCTTATTTTTAAAGATTAAATATTAATTTTTCTTTCATGTTACATATCCTTTTTTTCTCTTTGTATTTTAATACAATTGAATTTATATAATCATTGATAATTTTAAAATTAATAGATAATTTCAACCTTAAATACATATTTAAATATAATTTATAGGGTTAAATATATTTTTTTGGTCTCTAAAAAATTATCGAATTTGACTTTTAGCCCTATAACAAAGTCATGTTTTAACCCCTACAAAATTATTTGTGCACGTAGTTTTAGTCCCTATAGAATGACTAAAATGTCATGCAAAAATAATTTTATAAGGACTAAAACATGACTTTTTTTATAGGGACTAAAGTAAAATTTGAGATATTTATAAGAACCAAAAATTTGAGATATTTATAAGAACCAAAAATTTGAGATAAAATATATTTACATTGTATCAAAAAGATTTACACGTGCGGCCGCACTTGTATGTGGGTAGTTCAATATTAAAATCTTTACATGAAGTTAAAGGCTTTGATGGAAAGGTTATAGTTTGAGGTAGATTATCATAATAGTAAGTTGTTTTAAAAAAATTTCAGACTTCATCGTTTTCTTAAAAATGTGTACTTGAGCTTTTCCTCCTAGCCTTTCCTCCTTGAGAAGGAGATTTCACTTTGCTCTTTTATCTTACGTTACTTTTCAGTCTCTTAAAAATCATTGTGTTACTAGACTTGGTCTTTTACGTTAAATTTTGAGTAAAAAAGTTAAGTTGTGGTTATGTGGTAATTTAGTTGGCAACATTAGAAAGTGTAAGTTAGCAAACCCGATATTAATGTGTATTCTTCTTCATTATAAAGCATTTCGTAAGATGTAGTGTTTTGCTTATCTAGGGTTATCAATTCATCTTCTTCATTCTTATTCATTCATCTTATCTTACTTATTCATCTTCTTAGCAAGTTTTCGAATTTGTATCAAGAACATTAACATACGCAAATTCTCTTCATCTTTGATTCTGAAAATGCCGAAAATTTCCAGCAGTGGTCTAATGTTAAACAATCAAAGTTTTATGATAGTTGGATTTGTATTTATAAGGCACAACAGGGGGAACGTTTTTGTCGAGAAGAATGTGCTCTTCATACTATGATGGACATGAATATTTAAAACTTTAGAAAAAAGTTTTAGGATTGTAAAAATTACATAAATCACATGGATAAGAGTCGTAATTTCTTCAAGTGGTTAGATGAAATCGTTGATGATAGAGATTTGAAGATCAAAAGGAAAAAAAATTGAAGAAGAATTTTCTACACAAGAGGATAGACAATAATGTTAATGTTCCTTGAGATTTTTAATTTAGGGGTGAATCTAGTGATATAAACAATGAATTTTAAATATGTTTACCGTCACCAAGTTTGATATAAAGTTGGGTTAGATTATTTTATAAATTATGTGTTTGAAGTTAATAAAGTTATGTAAAAATTGTGTTGGTTTAGTCACGAGCAAATTATTTATTTGAAGTTAAAGAAATTTTGCTATAATAAGAAGTTCAAGCTATGTTAGCTTAATTTTAGGTCAATGAAATTTGTCTTTAATAAATTCCGTATTTTATAAAATTTGTGTTTATAAAATCTGTTAAAATCTATTCAAACTTGTTAAAACCTATTTAAAATGTGGTTTATAAAATATGTTCAAACATGTTAAAAACTAAAATTTGTTTTATAAAATTTGTGTTTATAGAACCTGTTAAAACTTGTTTAATAAATATTAGCTATATAAAATATAGCCAATTTGTTTTATAAAATATTATGGAGCTGCAAGTCAGGCCCAGTTTTTTATGGATAATGAAAACCATCCTGCATCAGCGCGCAATTATGGATAACTTGAAGAGAGAATGGGACACCATGGAGAAAGCCAAGAAATTCAATACGAAGATGATGTATGTGAAGATAGGGACTGTAGATCTACTACAGGTGAGCTGGAAAGATCTATTTAGCGGCAATGTTTCGAGACCTCTAGCGTCGATGATTTTGTGGCTCACATGTCATGGGAGATTGCCCACAAAAACCAGACTGGTTCGCTTTGGTATGCTGACTGATGTTCGATGTAGCTTCTGCGTGCAGGCAGAAACTATAAACCACTTGTTTTTTGGTTGCACGGTGATGAAAAATACTTGGTGCAAAGTGCTGGACTGGCTACTTGTACTGCATGACCCAAGGAGTGGCAAGATGAGTTGAGTTGGATTGTCCAACACTTTAAAGGCAAAGGGTGGTGGGTCAGTCTTCTCAAATTGGCAATTGTAGAGACAATTTATAGTTTATGGAAGTATATGAATGATGTTTGCTTTGAAAATAGTGTAGATATTACTAAAATAGGGGATAATATTTTAGAAATGATAGTTTATAGAGGGTGGTATAGTAAAAAGCTTAGAATACACATAGCGCGTCTAATGGTCTAGTGTTGTTAGACTTGATAGTTTGTCGCACTAGGGGGCTGGATCCATGCGATCGCCTTGTATCTCTCTGTTTTTGAATTAATAAAAAGTTAATTTGATTTAAAAAAATTGGCTATATAAAATTTGAATTTATAAAACCTGCTAAAATATATTTTATAAAACATGTGTTCAAATGCAAAATATGTATTAATGTTGGATCAAATATAAAATATTGTTCATAAGATACTAATACCAGAAATTCATTCAAATATAAAAAAATTCTTGTTACATTGATGTTCTGGATCTAAGTGCTTGTAAGTATCAATACTAGAACAACTTGTAGATTTGGTTTTAATATTGAGAACACTTTTAAGATAAGTCTTCATTATTCTTGTTGTTCAAGGCTTGTTGGTTCAAGTGATGATGTTTGAAGATTGATGTTGTGGTGGTGCTTCACATGTTGCTAATCAAGTGATATCGTACTTGATGTGTTGACCAAGTGGTGTTGCTTGGTGTGTTGGCCAAGTGAAGGTGTTTGGGGCTTGAAGCTCAAGATGTTTTAATTAATATATGTTGATTAATATGAAGTCATAAGATCATCTGATGCAGTGATAAGGTGGATATGCATGGATATCAAGATATGAAGGTCAAGTTGTAGTGATCATTGAATATATAGTTGTTTTGATCAAGACACGTGATGATAATCAAAGTTATTATTGATATAGTTGTGAAGATCAAGATTTGGTGATCAAGTGTGATTGAATATCAAGTTATCAATGGTTATATATGAATAAAACACCTTATGTCAAGTAACGTTCGGTGAAGTCAACAAAGATCTCTGATCAAACGGTTTGTCTAATGAAAGAGTTTATCAATGAAGCTTTATCTCAAGCCTCAATAGAAGAATGTCAAGGTTCCAGTTAAGTGTTAAAGTTAAAGATAATATGGCAAGGAACTAAAAGCTTCAGAGATGTGAAAGAGAGAAAGTGTGAAAACTTGCATGTCCGTGTCGACTGACCACTGCCTATAAAGGTATAAGACGAACTCTCAATTTTACTAAGGAAAATAAAATACACACACTTAAACATCTGAAAATCCTATCTTAATTTTATAAAATCACCTAAAATGTTTCAAAAGCTTCTTCCAATGATTAAGAAAGTGTCTGATCATTTAGAAACATGTTTTACAAAGAGATAATTAATTAGGCCTTTGGAGTAGTCGATTATTTCACTTTGTATTACCTAAAATTGATTGGATAATTCCCTTAATGGTTTGAAACGGCTAAGAACTAAAACATTTCATTTTAGGGTGCCATAATTGAATGTGTACATGACATAATTGATTATCAGCTTTAAAAATCCTATAGATTGTTTCAATGTTTGAACCACCTTTTATCTTATAAATAGACGGGCTCACTTCTCATTTCAAATACACTAGAAAACATATTTGAGATACCTTTCTCTTAATCTCTTCTCTCTCTCTCTCTATTTTATTTTATCACATTTTTCCTTAATAGTTTTAAGAGTGGAATCTCAATCTCGGTGAGGTAGTCCAGTCTAGTGTAAGGACATATTTGTAAAACCACTTTGAGAGAAAATATGGTTTCGTTGTGAGATAAACTAAGTGAAAAGCTCTTTTTTTAGGTAAACCAAGTAAAATCTCAGTTTGGTTGAGGAAGTCTCCGTTATTAAAAATCTCAGTCGGCTCGTGAGTTTAGTATGTGCTAAAAGCTCTTGGATGATTTTGGAGGTCTCCATGCTGAAAAATCCGTTGTTGGTTGAGAAGTTAGCACTTGAAAAACTTCCATCCTTGTAAAAGGAGGTTTTTAGGTACATCCTGTTAAAAGCTCCCAAGATAGTGGAACTCTTAAAGAGAAATTTCTATGGAAAGGAATATATCACTTCATTAAGACCAAACCTCTATAATTCCAGTGTTTTCTTGCATCCCTTAAGTCTTTATTTTCTAGTCATTTCAAATGCAACTCCGTTCTCGTGCTTTTACTTTGTTCATTTTACAAAAGAGGTTTAAACTTTGTTTTTGTAAAAGATTTTGTTTTAAGAGTGAATTTTAAATTTCACACAATTCACCCCCTCTTGTGTTTAGACTCTCATGTCCAACGAGTGGTATTAGAGTCTAACTCTTATTTAAAGACTAATCGTCTAAGGGGGAAGGAACTGATGACTACAAACACCTCTTGTTTTAACACTAATCTTTTTAACGAATACACCTTTTTTGTTTGATGGTGATAGGTTTGGCTTATGAAAAGTTAGATTTGAAACTTTTATCAAAGCTAACGATTTTGAAAATGTAGGATATTTTAAACAATGGTATGTTTATTCTTACCTCGTCCTTTAATGATGATATAGCAAATAAACTTGATTTTTATTAGACCGAATAGGATTTTAGATAGTAAAACTTGGTTTTGAAGTCAAACATCTTTTGATAAATGCTTTAAGTTCCAAGATATTTTATTATGTTTTTACTTTTAGTCCTCAACGAAAGTGGGGACACTTTTGAAATGATTTATGGAGTTTCTCCAAGCTTCAAGCAATAGAGAATGAATACGCAAATTTAGGAAGCTGAAACATCAAATAAATGTGAAGATTATCTTCATAGATGGTGCTCAAACATAGAAAACCATGGAGGATATATTACAACTTTTGTTTCTAACAAATATCTAAGAGTTGAGAATTAGAATCATAAACCAAATTCTATTCTTAAATCGAGAGATTGTAGTGTTTGGAATTTTCAAGAAAAGTCTAGGAAAGAAAAAAATCCTTGAAAACCTCAACGAGTTAATTCAACTGTTGAAGAATGAAAGAATAAATTTAGAAGAATCGTCAAGAGATTCTTGAAGAAAAAGAAGAAGTGAAATCAACTCTTAGTGGTTTTGTTTGAAAGAGCAATCTTAATAAATGAGTGATCGTCCAAAGAATCATCATCTGATGAGTGTAATGAGGAAGCTGCCTCTAAAAGTGTTATGTTCTGGAACTAGAATAAGATATAGCTCGTTGGTAAAGAATCATGAATCAAAAATCCAAATATCTAATGGCGTCTTAGTGAATTTTTGGTGCAATGGTGGAGGAGAGGGGCGTGTACTTGCAAGAAACTCCGGCGCCCAAGTCAGTTTAATATCCCAAAAAGAGTAGTAAAAATGGGGATTATAAGTCATTCCTATAATAGAAGTGGAAGAGTATTTGTACATTGGGCTGAGCATAGTGAATTAATATGGACTTTGTTATTTTAGGCCTTTTGGTCAACCCAGAACAAAAAGAAATGATAAAGAAGCTTCATCAATTGAAATATTTGAAGTAACTACATCCAACAAAAGAGATGATAAAGAAGCTTCAATCAATAAAATATTTGAAAGGAGAAATGATGGAAGATTTTCATCAATCATAATCTTTGGAGTTTTGTCAAATGAAGTAGATGAATACTCATACAAGAATTAATGTAACAACATTCAAGACAATACCTTGAGAACCATTAAAGAATTTCAAAGAGGATAAACATGTTTGCTTAAAATTCTTTGACGAAGAGGATGTTTGTGAGGTAACTTCTCTAACTCGTAATCAATTATTTAAGTTTAGTGTTAAACTCTCTAAGAAAATTGATAAGTTAGAGAAAAAGTATTACTGATGTTAAGAATTATGTCAAATTCTTAAAAGATAGCAATAAAGTTCTTTACGAAGAAATTGCTAGCATAAGAAGTGAATCCCTAAAATCAATTAAATGTGATTTATGGGATTCGTTTAAAATTAAACGAGCAGTATCTCAATCAATACATCTTTATATAGAAAAATAAATCATATTGAAAGGATCCCTAAAATTTCCTCCCTAGCTACTAGCTAGAATATGCAAATCTCTAAAATATTACTAGTACTACTGTACTCCCTCCGTCCCAAAATAAGTGTCACATTTACTTTTTAGGTTCATTGAATATTTAATGTATCTAGTCTGTATAGAGACCAGATACATTAAATATTCAATGAATCTAAAAAGTAAATGTGACACTTATTTTGGGACAGAGGGAGTAATTCTTTTAACTAATACGATCGCGGGCACTGTCAATAACTATAATAGTTTCTAACATCAAGAAGATTAACTTGACAAAAACAAAAAACATCACCAAGATGAAAGGGAGGATTTAATATGACACATATAATGAGACTTTAGTGGTTAATGAAAAGGGATAATAAGGACAATCTTGGCCTCTAACAATAAAGTAGGACTATTTAATTATTAGTAGGAACCTGAAGTGACCACAATTGATGCATATATTTTGGATTCAAGACTCTAGGCCACCAATGTTCTAATGACAAAATAAAACTTTAGTGCCAAAATTAAAAAAGCATCCCTTGATAGAAACTATTGCACATGGCTATGTTGAATGATTAGGAGGCTTTATGTTAATCAATGTGGGGTTCATTTAAAAAAAGTTTCATCAACGTAGGTATCAACCTATAAGACTAAGAGTACCGTCCATGTCAATTAAGATTCTTGTTTGATTCTTGAGTTGGACAAGTTCATAGTGCGCACCAATTGGTACCTAATAGTTGAAATTGAAACCAATTAAAAAGGTTAATTGCTTTCTAGTAATTGTAATGGATGTTTGGACTGATTAATGTTTACAAGAACACGCGGTTCCTTCATTATTGGCTTTTTATCTAGGCATTATGAATCATAATTAAAAGGGTGCATGTGATTATCAACAAAACAAAACAAAAAGGGAGGGTTCATGTGGAACATTATCAAGGATCGTGAAGCAATAGTGTATTAACTACAACATGACATTTTTTAGGTTACATTGTATTATGAAATTAAACATAAGCAAAAGTCAAAATATATGTGTTATGACCTATGTTAATCTATATGAAACCTAATTTAAAGTATACTCTAAGGTTTTGTTTGCGAGTTTGGAGAGGAATGAATGAAAGGACTTTAGAAAATAAGAAGGATGGGGTGAAAATAATAGAAAGATTTTGAATATGAGGGTTTTGGAGGGTTTGATTTTATTTATAACACCAAAAACCCCCTAAAACGGGAAACTAAAAAATTGTATTGAATGAGGGTTTTGAAGGGTTTTGGAAGGCTTACATAAATTTTTCAAATATCTTTTAGATTGTTATAGTATTCTGAAAATTAAAAATTTAGTAATGATAATGATTCTTTTATCATTCTAAACAAAATTATTTTTCCAAAAAATGTCAAATATTTTTAAAAATTTTCGTTTTCAGAAGTCTTTCCTTCCCCTCCCCTCCAAACTCACAAACAAAGTCCAAGACACCAGCCACAGTTAGTAGAGACAAAGGTGGTACAAAATTACCTCGGAGGCTCCTCGACTAGGAAACTAAGAGGTTATGTAAAAAAGATGTCTAATTTAAGAGGAAATTTTAAAAGAAATCTAGGTTCAATTCTTAATCGTCGATTTCTAATCAATCGATAATTGTTTCATCATTCGGTCAACACTTGTTGAGTTTGGAGTAGAATTCTCCACAGTTTATTTGAAGATGAAGTTCCATACTACACTTTGATAACGATGTGACCAACTTGTTGATATTGAGTCCAACAAAAAATGTTTCCTTATTGTTTAAAGGATCAAGAAGTCCTCATAGAAAATTAGATTGAAAATCATATTAGGGAATCCAAAGAAGAGAATATGAAGAAAAAAACCTTGTAGCATCGACATCGTTCAACTAGAAGCACAATTTAACAGGTTTAGCGTGCACTAGGAATAAATAAATATGGTAGTCGAGAGAGAGAGAGATTCCAATACATGTCCTATTTGGAGAATTTATCTTACAATGAGAAGATCTCAATAAAAATCTCAAGATTGGATTCGAACTCCTTAAGCTTGTCAAAAATAACTTGATAGGATGCCTTAGGGATAATCTTGTATTGCTATATTTGTACGGAGCCCATGAGAGATGACACAGGAGACGTATAATGTCTCGTCTCGCCATACAGACTTACTGGTCACCTGTTTATTGGATCAATCGTTCATTTACTAGATATACCACCTTTTTATTGAATACATTGCCTTCTTCTGGGAGGAGTCGTCCGATGTGGGAAAGTGGAGAAATATTGCGTTCCCATTTTGTAATGGTTTGCAAGGAATCATTTGACCATGTTCGCTAAAATATTAGTGGATTAACACTTCCACATCCTCCTCTTAGTGATGGTTGATATTTTCAAAGGGCATGGGATCCATGCCCAACACCTCTATAAATACATCAACAGTAAAGTTGAGAAGAACAATTTCATTATCAAGCAGAAACTACATACGCAGAGCTTCTCACCCCCTTACGTAAGCAAGCTCTCAACCATACTGTAACACCCTAAAACCCCAAATCTTGATTTTAAAATACAAATCACAACTAGGATGTTACTTCAACAAAATATGCATACATTATTCATGCAACTTTAACTAAATCGCAGTGAAATAGCAAATCATAACATACTTTGAAAAACATTTTTCAAAGAAATTCAAAAAATATAATTTTGTTCACATGCTCAATAAAACACAAGCGCCCTATTCTCTAGTGTTACAGAATCAGATTATTAATCGACTAAAACAAAAGCAATAAATGCGAAGAGGACTCCGAAGCCATCTCCCAACCATCACGAAATCACTCCTGCTAATTAATTACATGTACAACAATTGCACATGGGCATCCAATAAACAAAGAAAAAAGGGGTGAGAGTACACTTACAAATAATAACGGTGAAAATTAACAGCATGATGATAATATAAATATAGCATTAATACTAAAACACAAACACAATCACAATCACAATCACAAGTACTGTCACAACTCATAGTTTATGCAATGCTACAAATGCGTCAACTCATCCACCTATATGCATGTGGTATCAAATTTTTGGATATCAGAGGTATATTATTGACTTTATCCAAGATCTCTGGTCCCTCACTTGAACCAACGATCTCACCAAATGAGTTTGAGACCCGCCTCTACTTCCTCAATTAAACCCAAGATTCCACCAAATGAATCTGATGACCGCTTCTGGTCCCTCACCTAAACCAACGATTCCATCGAATGAATATGAGGCAAAAAGGCATCTCAACATCATACACAAAAAATGTTCCATATATGAATCAAGCATTTGGCAATAGTAAGACCACCACTATTATCTCACTAGATAAATAATCCTAACAAAATAATTATTTTCAACAATTATAATTCCAACACATCTCAACAAAATATTTTATTATTATTTCATACTCATAAATCATCTCAAATCGAAAAATTAATTATTTAATTATATATTTCCTTAAAATAATAATAAAGAAGAGTAAACTTGTATTGTTACTCAATAATTACTCTAAACTCATTAAAACAACCCCAAAATCATGATTCCTACTAGTCACACATCACATTCGATTAATTATTTAAAATATCAAACAGAGTTGGAATCAAGCAAATGAATATGTTCCGGAAATATTAGAGAGTCTATTTTAATAATATGATTTTTATTTTAAGAGTTAATACACCTATCGGTTCAGTTTAATCAAACAACAAGAACGGGTACTCGCATCAGGCAAAAGGTTTTTGCTGACTTCAAAATGGTGCCAAAAATTATATACTTATGTGAAAATTATGAAAAAATTTAGTTGAAAAGATCATTAAACCCTCTTTCTAAAGCAACTGACTGCACCCCAAACGGGCTCATGAATCTCCAGTTACACTTGAAATAAGCTGACCAATGTAGGACCAAAATCGCCAATATTTTTGGTCAAGGATAGAAAAACAAAAGAAATGGGGTTTGAATTGGGGTTTTCAAAAACTAAAACAATATAATACGTTTGTTATCCTGGTTCGTTTGAAATCAAAGCCACTCCAGTCCACTCTATCAAAGTGATTTCTACTCTCTCAATCGAGGTTTTTAGATGATGCTGGTCGAATTTCCCCAACCAAATCTAAAGCCCATCCTCAAAAGGGCCAAGGCTTTACTATATAATGCAATTCGCTTGCAGGGACATGTTGAATGCCTGCATGCTTTTGGAATTCATGGCACCCTTTATCAAATTTTATGCAATCCTTCAACATAGTAGGCCAATACATCCCTTGTCAAAAAAATAACCATTTTATCGATAAAGCCAAATACGCCTCATTTTCATTAAGACATTTGAGCAAGACTCCTCCAGGTGTCTTCTTAAATAATCCATTCCCTATAAGATTATAACTTAAAGAACGATACCTGATTTTTTAATTTGCAGATGCTGTTGGGTTTTCTAAAAGGTTAACTATTGGTTTTCTCTTATTAGTATCTGTCAAATTTTCAATAGCCAATATTTCAAAATTTTCTGCATCTGCATATCCCAACTTCGTCATTGCCAAATATGAAGGGGGTAATCTAGTTGCCATCACTCCACCTCGTACTTCAATCAAATCTTCCAACTTCTCTTTTGACACTTTGTATCTTGAAGCAATTTGAGCTAAATTATTGGCTTCTTGATTCTTGAGTCTAGAGATGTGTCGAATTTTCACAAACTCAATTTTTGCAGCAGTCGATTTGTTATCACTAAGTACATTATCAAATTCTCTTTGATACATTTGTACTCTTTAGCGATTTGTTTGACTACCAACTCAGAATCTCCTCTTATTTCGACTCTAGTTGCCCCTAATTCTAATAGACTTTCAAGGCCAGCTATCAAAACTTCATACTCGTCCTCATTGTTTGAACAAAAGCCATCTATTTTGTACTTTAATTTTGTTTGAATTTTGTTTGGACAAATAATCAAAAGCCTAATGCCAATTGCATCTTTTTGACTAGAACCATCAAAATAGAGTTTACACATTTCAAGTTCCAAATAATTCTGGGGGATTTCGACCATTGCATGGTCAACTATAAAGTCTGCAACCACTTGCCCCTTCATAGCCTTTAGAGGCACGTGAATTAAAGAATATTCAGTCAAAGCAAGTGCCTATTTTCCAATTTGACTGTGCAAAATTGGCTTAGATAACATATGTTTAATGACATCGAAATGATATGAAACATAAACTGGATTTATATAGTGCATAAGTTTCATTGAAGAAAAATACAAGCAAAGGCATAACTTTTCAATCAAGCTATTGTCGCATCTCAAATTTTCATCCGAAGGCACGAAAGGGTAAGCAAAAGAAGAGTCTCCATCAATGTTATTTATCCCAAGAGAGGGAAAGGAAACATTGAGTAAACCTAAGAGAGGGAAAGAACATGGTCATCATAACCAAGAGAAAAGGGTAAGGAAGTCAGTTACGCGAGGGGAAAGTATTAGCATCCCTCAAGTCTGTGGTACTCCACATGATCCACTCCTGTTTATTTCTGAGCTCACTGGGTGTGTCACAAAACTAATTACTTGCTAAAGGGGAATGCAATGCATGAATAGCTTAAGAGAACCAGTGGTTTCTAATAATTATTTTGCTCGCTAGAGTTTCCTGAACTCTATGCCTACGTACCTCCAATGTGCAATGCACATCTCAACGGTAGTTTCTGGGTCTGCCTTCAATACTAGAGGAAGGGTGCTTGATGATTATCGTAGTCGCCTAACCGCTAGATCTGTGGAAGCACTTAGCTGCACAGAAGATTGGCTTGGTGGATCACCATCACCATTGCTTATGCTAGATGATATCGAAGAGCTTGAGAAAGTTGATAGAGGTATGTTTAAATCATATAACCCTTTTGTTGTCCCTGGTTTGGTGTTGGTGTTGTTGATTTAGTTTAATTTGTTGTTTTTTTTTTGCTGTCTTGCTATGATGTGGTTGCTTTCCTATTATATTTAATCTCATATGTTTGTATGGAAGATTGCTTTATGTGATATTACTTAATCCAGATTGCTTTGCAACTTTTGATCCTTTCTAAATTTAGAAGAACTAAGCGTATGTCTTGTGTATTATTTAACTAGAAACTGTATTTGAAATTCATGTTTAGGTATTATCTTGCAACCAAATTGTATCTTGTTAGGTATATTTAACTAGATACTGTATTTGAAATCCATGTTTAGGTATTAGCTTGCAACCAAATTGTATCTTGTTTAGGTATTATTATTTAACTAGAAACTCTATTTGAAATTCATGATTAGGTATTATGCAGAAAGAACAAAGCTTAAGCTTTTGATCCTTTCTACATTGAGGTATTATCTTGCAACCAAATTGTATCTTGTTTCGCTTATCTTGTGGAAAAATCTATGAAGGAACCCCATAATAGGTAGATTTAGATTACATTAAGTTTTATTTTTTTTTCGGATTTTAGATTTCGATCTTCAGTGACAAAATCTTGAAAATATTTCATTCTATTTTGCATGCCCTAATTTGTCCAGTCACTAGTACTAAAATCTGGAAATACTTATCAAAGTTACATATTGTTTAGCCTGACAACAACATAAGAGATTTCAAGTCAAGTGTTGGCTTAGACAAAATAACACTCGTGTCAAATTCAAATTCCATACCATGTTGTTTTGTTCTTGTTCTTGTGTATGTGGTGTAGCATCAACATGCATGTTAAAGCATAAAATGATATAGTTTGAAGGTAGTAGATAAATTGAATGCTTACTTCCTAATTGTCGGTATTCCTCTAGGATTGATGGTGTTTATGTTGGTTTTGTCTTTTTTTGCTTATGTTTTTTATGCAGAATTTTGTTGGTTGGTTTAGTACACTTGGTGATATGCTTATGTTATGCATTTTCCATTTGACTTGTATAGATTAACTGCATTTTAACTTCAACTATTTCTAATGGTTAAGGGTTCTGTTTTGTTACACTCTGCAATTAACGATTCATAACTCTGTGTGGATTTTGGTTCTTTTTATGTATGGAATTACTTGTGCTTTTTGGCTTGCAGATTGCACGAAACTGCAATGGGGTGAGAGCGAGACTTTGAATCGGGAAGGTCTATTGTTACAATTAGATTCTAGTTGAGATAGTTTGTATGGCAGACTATTATGTGGATAATATGATAGTAAAAACTTGTCTTTATGTTTAATTAAACAGGATAAAATGTTAATTTTCGGTTTAAGAATTAAGTATGGTCTTTGAGATGATATATTATATGTACTTGCAAACACTGATTGAGATATATGTAAATTGAAAATGATTATTGGTGAAAAGTCATTTTTTATGTTTGAAATTCATTTTTAAAAATTGGAATTTTATGCGGAAACTGGTTTTTAGCTGAAAATCCGGTTGTAAAAAAATTAATATTCCATTTTAACGAGTGGACTTTTATGTTCGAAACCGATTTTAAATTAAAAACCGGATATAACCTTCAAAACTGGTTAAGAAACCCAAACCGGTTATAAAAAGTGGTTATGGATATAACTGGTTTTTAATCCGGTTTCTTAAAAATAAAACCATTTATATGAATTGGTTGTAGTATCCGGTTATGATAAAAGGTTATAAATTGGTTATGGATTGGTTATATCAATAATCCAACCATGAGTATCCCTAGTTAGGGCAAGAGAAAGAGCAAGAGAAGGCTTAGGAGAGAAAAGTTCAAGGAATCGATCAATTTTTATTGGAAAATTCAGGTAAGGGGGATTATTCATCTAAGGGTGCCTAAACCATAAAATGGTTGAGAGGTTTCCCTTAACCTCAAATATGGTTTTGTTTCTCTATTGATTGGTGATGAGTATGATAATTGTATGTTAATTTTGATGATGTTTTACCATGAATTGATGTGATAATTTGTTTGTGTTGCCATGTTGTTGTGATCTATGCCAAATTTTTCTTTTAGCAGCGCATCTACGAAAGCGCTTTTAGGAAAAGCGCTATTATAGGGCTCGGTAAAAACAAAATTAAAAAAGAAGAGGAAAAAGCGCTGGTAAAGGGGGGGGTATGAAAGCGCTTTAGGAAAAAGCGCTGGTAAAGGGGGGGTATGAAAGCGCTTTAGGAAAAGCGCTGGTAAAGGGGGGTATGAAAGCGCTTTAGTAAAAGCGCTGCTATAGGGGGGTATGAAAGCGCTTTACTAAAAGCGCTGGCGTAGCCCATTTAAAATTAAAATTTTTAAACAAAATAACAAACACACGCGTTCTTTGCCTCTCTCTCTCTTAGTTCTATTTTTCACGAATAGAGTGCTTCTTCTCCAAACGAACTCAGAGCCCTAGCCGTGTCGTCGTCGTCTCCGTTCGCCCTCCTCCGCCCCCGTCGCCTCTCCGTTCGCCCTCCTTCGTGCTTGTTCTCCATCTCTTTCCATTATCTCTATCTCAAGGTAGGTTATATTGAATCCAATATTTTACTGACATTGTTAGGGTTTTAGTTGATATTGAGGGATTACATTGTTAGAGTTTTAGTTGATATTGTTAGATGACATTGTTAGGGTTTTAGTTGATATGGTTTTAGATAATAGTGATGATTTTGTTTGTGAGTTTATTGATTAAATTAGTGATGAGTTCTTTGATTGTTTAATATACTCCCGTATCTGAGAAATAAATTATAGGCTGTTTAATACTTCTGTGAAATTTTTTACGTTATCCTACATGTTTTACATTATCGAACACCAATCTAAGACTAGTTATTTCTGATTGAATAATTTTGGCACTAGGAAGTTTGTGTATTGGCTGAACTAATGTCAATATCATTAGATAAAAGTTGAAAACCTAAATCTTTATCATGTCTTTGTAAAGAGTTAAATAGTTATATGAATTTGGAAGCATGTACACATGAACCTAAATCTCTATATATTTTTTAATGAACACATTTAGTTCATATTTCTGTGATCTCATTTGAATCTAATAAACAATCATGCCATTCTCCATTTTTTTCTCTTCAATTAACTTTTTTATTTTACATTTTTCAAGAATATCTTTGCTAGATAGGGGTTACTTGTGAAGAGTGAAAGTTTGATCGTTTTCAAGAATCTTACATTGTGTGGGTCTAGAAGTTGCTTACTTCTATACAGGTAATTAATTGTTCTCTCTCGCCAAAGTAATATGTTGCGTTTTATTGCTTCGGATTCATTCCGTGTATACTTTGCGTTTTGACATAAACGCATTATACTGTGTTGTGCCTTAATTAGTTGTTTTTGTTTAGATTAATTAAGACATGGATAAGACATGGATGAATTCAAATCGATTATCGAAAGAGTGCGAGAAAGTGGTATCGGAATTTGTTAAGTTTGCGGTTGCGCACGTCGAAGACCCAAGTCGAATGACGTGTCCTTGCTTGGGTTGCTGTTATGGGGGTCAGGTTGACGCGGTTCAGTTGGCGTCGCATTTACTAAGGTTTGGAATTGATAGAAGTTATACATGTTGGAATTTGCATGGTGAGAAAAGTAACGGGAATGTTGAGTCGAGGTATAATACGACGTATGCTTCAAACGACGATTGCACAGACACATACGATTATGATCGAGTCGAAGAGATTGCAGAAGCGCTTGAAGAAGATCTTGAGGATTGTCCCAAAATGTTCGAGAGGTTGGTAAGCGATGCAGAGAAACCGTTGTATGATGGTTGTACAAAATTCACAAGATTGCCTGCGGTGTTAAAGTTGTATAAATTAAAGGCGGACAATGGATGGTCGGATAAAAGTTTCACAGAGTTATTAGCCCTTATGAAAGATATGCTACCAGAGGATAATGTTCTTCCCAATCGAACGTATGAGGCCAAAAAGATGTTGTCCTCTATTGGCATGAGCTATGATAAGATACATGCCTGTCCAAAAGATTGCGTTTTGTTTCGAAACAAGTATGCAGCGTTGAATGAGTGTCCTAAATGCGGTGCCCCTCGATATAAGAAAAAGTTGTCTCCGGCAAAAGTCTTATAGTATTTTCCTGTGATTCCGAGATTTAGACGCATGTATCGTAGTGAAATCGATTCAAGACACTTGACTTGGCATGCAGATGAAAGAATTATTGATGGAAAGTTGCAACATCCGGCAGAATCACCACAGTGGATGAAAGTTGATAATGATTATCCTGAATTTGGAAAAGAAGCAAGAAACCTTCGCTTGACATTGTCTACTGATGGAATGAACCCGCATGGTATTCAAAGTATCTCGCATAGCACATGGCCTGTGATTCTTATGATTTATAACCTACCTCCGTGGCTATGTATGAAGCGTAAGTACATGATGTTATCTATGTTAATTTTTGGGCCTAAACAACCAGGGAATGACATAGACGTATACTTGGCACCCTTAATCGAAGATTTAAATTTTTTGTGGGAGAACGGTGTGGTGGTTTATGATGGGTATAGGAAATAAAGTTTCAACTTGAGGGCGATGTTGTTTAGAACAATTAATGATTTTCCAGCATACGGAAATCTATCAGGATACAGCAATAAAGGTCAAAAAGCGTGTCCTGTTTGTGAAGATGAAACCGATATGACACGATTGGATCTTTATCAGAAGAATGTCTTTCTCGGTCATCGTAGATTCTTAAATTCTAATCATCACTACCGTGGGTGGAAAAAAGCATTCAATGGAAAAGCCGAACAACGTAGTGCCCCGCCTTTTTTGACAGGTGATCAAATTTTTGAAAAGGTGAAAGATGTGAGCACTCAGTTTGGCAAGCCTTTTGCACATTTACTTGTCAAGGGTGGGTGGAAGAAGAGGTTAATTTTTTTTGAACTTCCATATTGGAAGTCGTTGTACGTAAGACACTTCCTCGATGTTATGCATATTGAAAAAAATGTATTTGATAGTGTTATTGGTACGTTACTCAATATACAAGGAAAGTCTAAGGATGACCTTAACATAAGGAAGGACATGGTAAACATGGGAATGAGAACTGAATTGGGACCCGTGACAAAAGGAAGACGAACATATCTGCCACCTGCTGTTTACACTCTATCTAGAAAGGAGAAGAAAACATTGTGTAAGTTCCTCAGTGAAGTTAAAGTTCCAGAAGGCTACTCATCAGATATTAGAAGACTTGTGTCCATGAAAGACCTCAAGTTAAAGAGTTTAAAGACGCGTGATTGCCATGTTATAATGGAACATTTTTCTACCAATAGGTATACGTTCTATTCTGCCAGAAAAAGTAAAAAGCGCAATAACTAAATTGTGTTTTTTCTTCAGGTCAATTTGCACTAAGGTGATCGATCCCGCGATCTTACCAACATTGCAAAAAGAGATAGTTGTTACTTTATGTGATCTTGAAATGTATTTTCCTCCCTCATTTTTTGACATAATGGTTCATCTAGTCGTTCATCTTGTGAAAGAGACACAATTGTGCGGACCAGCTTATATGAGATGGATGTACCCTGCTGAACATTATATGAAAATATTAAAAGGGTACGTGAAAAACAGAAGTCGACCAGAGGGTTGTATTGCCGAATGATACGTTGTTGAAGAAGCGGTTGAGTTTTGTACTGAATATCTGTCAAATGTTCAATCAATTGGACTCCCTAAATCTCATATTGTCGAAAAAAAGAAGGAAAAAGGCTAATTGGAAATAAAGTTGTGACAATATCGATGGTCGAATGGGATCAAGTGCATTTGTATGTTCTGCACAATGAGATTGAGGTTGAGCCGTATGTTGAAATGCACAAAGGTGTTCTCCGAGGTTTAAATCCGAATAGAAATGAGAATTGGATAGTACGAGAGCACAATCGAAGTTTCATACCGTGGTTTAAGGAACATATTTATTCAAAGTATTGTTCAGATCCTGCTTCAGTAACAGAAAGGTTGAGATGTTTAGCATATGGTCCAAGTATAGTTGTGTTTTCTTATAGCGCATACGCAATTAATGGATACACATTTTATACCAAAGAACAGGATGATAAAAGTACTATGCAAAATAGTGGTGTTACCTTGGTAGCTGAAGCAATGCACATATCAAGTGCGAATGACTTAAATCCAAAATTTGCAAATTTGTCATATTTTGGGGTTATCGAGCGAATTTTGATGTTTGATTACGCGAAGTTTCAAATTCCTGTATTTGGTTGCAAGTGGGTTGAAAATAATAATGGCATACGAATAGATAAGTCAGGATTTTTGCAAGTGGATCTCAATAGGGTGGGGTACAAAGATGAGCCTTTCATTATAGCCTCTCAAGCTAAACAAGTGTTCTATGTCAATGATCCGACAAGTACGAAATGGTCTATAGTGCTTTTATCTAACAAACTAATTGATGAAAACATTGGAGATCAAGGTGATATTGGTGTTGGCATTGAATCTTGTACAAGAAACGATCAAAATGAGAATGAATCTTGTATTAGAAATGATCATAATGAGGGTATTTGGATCATTCCAACCGTCCGCATTGTTAAGAGACGCGTAGAATATATTCCTATACTACTTGTATCAAACAAACTAAAGCACATTAGTACTTGTGTCAAAAAAAGAAAGTTGTCGGAATTGAATATACATAGTACTATTACCTTTTTCACTAACGTCTCTTTCTTTTCTTGGTATATATTCCTATTCAATTAGTATATATATTCAATTTGTATAGTTTTCTTCAATTTTGCACCGATTGTAACAATACTTGTCATCCGATTTTGGTGCATATTTTCGTTTTGTACATAACTTTTGAACCATGTATCCGTTTGTCGACTTCTTTACATGTAACTATACTATTTTGACGATTCCGAAGCTGCTCATGCACTTATCTTTGCATTTCGAGACTGTTTTTTATCGGTTTTGCTTCTGTCCATAATCAAAAGTCGGGCTTAGGGTCTGAATTTCAGAAAACCGACTTCATTTTTGAGTCCGTGAGGACGTTTTACCATAGCCATATAAATTTCGTTCAATTCCGACAACTTTCTTTTTTTGACACTTATTCTGATTTCACCGATTTCGATTTCGATTTACTTGTACATAGTTACTTTGACTTCCATTTGACTTGTATACATGTTTAAATATTAATAGTTTACTAATGTGCTTCAGTTTGTTTAATACAAGTCAAATGGCTAGTAATCAAGAAAACTCACAAGATAGAGATGCTCCAGATACAAATCCTCCATCTGATACATCAGCAACAGAAGTTGCACGAGGCATCACCATTATGAAGGGAATCACTCGAGATAGAGACAAAGAATTAATATATAATTTAGAATGGAATTCTGATAACCAAGCAATTGGTACTAATGCTGCAAAGTTGACAAGCTACATTGATATTGGTACACTTGTTCGTATGCATATTCCAATCTCCGTATCTAAATGGAATATGAAAAGCAAACCGTTGGACGATAAAAAAGATATGCTTTGGGCTGAGCTTAACGTATCATATATGGTTGTTGTTATTATCTTGACGATAATTTGTTTAAATTACTTATACTAACACACTCTATGCGTATGTTTTTTCGCAGAGGTCTTTTAACATACCAGATGAGCGTAAACGCTACATACTTGGTTTGGCCGGAAAAAGACATAGAGGGTGGAAATCTTTTTTAACAAACACATATCTTAAGGATAAAGAAGGAAACTTTCTTGAAGAGGCCCCGGGACGTCCAAAAAAGTATGAGATCTTCATTAAAGATGAAGATTGGGTTGGTTTTGTAAATCGAAAAGATGAAGCTTTCCGGAAAAGGAGTGTCACAAATAGGGCGAGAGCATCAAAACCCGCGTATCCATACAAAAAAGGGCGTTTGGGATATGCACGCTTAGAGGAAAAAATTGTAAGTAAATAGAAATGCTACGTTCTTATTAATTGTCTAAATATGTTGTAATTGACGATTTTATCATTTGTGTCAATGCATAGTTAGAGGAGACGAAAAGTGAGGAAACCTCACTTCAAGTACATGTGTTGTGGAAGGAAGCTCGTGTGGGCAAGAATCGAGCTGTTGATCCCGATGTTCAAAAAGTTTATGATGAATGTTTAAGTATAACAATGTGTCTTTAATTAAATCAATTGTTTATTAATATATAATTGATTTTTTATCTCCACTAATAATTTTCGAAATGTAAATGAATTACAGGAGACCATGTCGCAATCGGTATCCACCGATGAGGACCAGGATAATAGGAGCGTATTTAGTAGAGCACTGGATGTTCCTGAGTATCCCGGTCGAGTGAGGGGTAAAGGTTATGGTGTGACTTCAACCTCTTTCTATAAGCATTCTAGGAGAAGAAATCCTACCAATGAAGAAGTGTTGCAAAAATTACAGGAATTACAAGCACAAGTCTCTGAATTGCAAAGAGATAAAGAGATATATATGAGAGAAAAATGCAATACTTCTTCGGTGAAAGAAACTAGTGATAAAGCTAGTATCAACTGTCAAAGAAAATTTCCCGAGGTAATTATAAATTCATTTTTCCTACAATTGTTCTATTTTTGTAATGATAATGACTCTATATTTATTATTGGTTTAGGGCGGTTCATCTTGCCAACTATACTTATCGTCACCGGATTATCGCCTAGTTGGCAAGGGAAAAGTGCACAACACTTTGGGAGATTAACTTCACCATAGATCGCTCCCGGATGGACACCTGAAAGTATCAGTTGATGTTGTATTAGATCATGATGTGGTGCTACTGGTACCTTACATGGTCTAAGAGACAACATTGTTGTGAGATGCAATAGGGTCATTTATTGCATGGCCCTCAGACCTCATTTTCATTGGTGATGAGGTATGTTGAAAACCATTATGAATCATTTAGTTTTTGAATGTCAATTCTGAACTGTTACGTTAATTATTTTTTACATGATAATTTTAGACTACTCCTACAAAACCCGCAATTAAGGGTAAAGGGATTTTTCAGGAGGACGAGTCTGTTGCATCATTAAAAGAGGTACATTTAAAGTGTTAATATATGATCTGAATCTAAAACTGTATGATTTTATAATTTACCTAAGTTATATGATTTTTAGGTATCTGCTCGAGGGTCACAACAAGTGACGCAACAGGTTTGTAGCGTACCACCCAAGGAAAAGGGTCCTCCGAAGGTCGTGGCAAAAGGAGGTGCTATTGTGCCTCGATACCGGCAGACGCTCGGAACACTTGTTGATATGTCAGATTTGACGACAGGTGCTTACCGTGAAATTAATATGGATGAAGTTGTCTTTGGTATTGAATTCCTCGAAAATGTTGCACTAGATGATATGAAAGAGATTTTTACGCATGACCAATTAGGCGTCAGTAATATTCACTCATACATCCGATAATCCGATGAATAGATTATTTAATTAGTTGAACAGTTTATTTACACATTTCAATGAAAATAGTCTAATGTTTATTATGTTTTTATTTAAGGTTGTTGTATGACAAAGTGTTGCGCGGGACTGATTTGTCAAACAGATTCCATTTCGTGTCTTCCTCCCATTGCAACGGACAGACAATTGCTACGGAACTGGATTCAGTTAGACAACGCTTAGTCGATAGATTCATGACCACCGACAATACAGAAAGCCTGTTTCTTTGGGCGTATAATACCCGACCAGTAGGGTTAGTTTTTTATTCTTGGTTCATCTAATCTTTGTTTCTTTTGCGTAGAAAAATTTTCATATAAACTTTTGTTTTAATTTATAGAGCACACTGGTTGTTGCTTGCTATCAACCCTATAAAAGAAGTGGTATATTTTCTGAATTCGGTAGATGGTGAGTGGACCAATTATCCGGCTATGAAGTCAACGATTGATAGGTAAGTGAGATCGTTCTAAATATTCGTGTACATTTATATATTTAATTATTTGTGAGATTGATCTAAATATATGCTTTTATATTTTTGTTAGATCAATACAAGTGTTCCGAAGTCAAAGAGACGCACAGGTATTCCGGACTAAATCAAACAACATTACTTGGATCAAAGTGCAGGTACATTAATTTTCACAATTTTGCTTATAATAGTTATGCTACTTGATAAAACAAGACAACTATAAAATATTATTTGTTTTTCTATGTGGTGTCCGCAACAGCGAAACAGTACAAATTGCGGATACTTTATTTTGAGGTTTTTGAAAGAAATCCTTCAAACGAATCAATTAGAGATTCCAATCACGGTATGGATTTATAACTTAGGATAATTTTTTTATAATTTATTACATTTAACTAAATCATGCATATTATGTTTTTGTTATGTAGTACTTTGATGACTTCTATGCTGCTTCTTACACGAGACTTAAGTTGGAAGAAATCAAAGAGGAATTGTGTCAATTTTATATTCAGCGACTATTCATATAGGTATGAATACATTATTGTGTGAAAAGTTTTATGAATACATTACTGTGTGATGGATTTTGAATATGACTTTGCTGAATAAGAGTGCTGAACTTTGTTTTTGTTGTTGTTGAGTTTGATTCTTAAATAAGTGGTGCTGATAGTTTGATTTGAGACTGGATTGATGACACATTACATTGGTGGATTGAGTTGCAAATCACATGAAATTGTTGCTAATAATATTGTTGATTTTTCTGCAAAGTTAGTTTAATTGACCGTGTTGTTCTATTCATACTTTGCAGGACCAGGACCGTGCGCTCGTCGGATTTTGAGAATTTCGGGCTTATATTCTGATTTAGTTATTGTTAGAGATGATTTAGTTATATGTATTTGTTGTAAACATGTGAATTGAACTATAATGGTGTATATATTTTATTTTGGATTATAATGATATTATATTGGTATATAATGGTATATAATGTCCTACCAATGGTTGAAAATATTACAGGTTGAAAATATATTATAGGTCAAAAATAAATATAGGTTGAAAATATTATAGGTTGAAAATATATTATAGGTCGAAATTATTACAGGTTGAAAAAAAATATAAATTACAGGTCGAACTGGGAGACTTAAATTACAGGTTGCACTTTAAAATACTGCATTTAGCAACGACAACGCTTTTAAAAACGCTCTTATATGCCTACCTACGAAAGCGCTTTCTAATTAAAAGCGCTGCCTAAGATAATAAAAAAAAAGCATAAGAGATAAAACAAGCGCTACCTACGAAAGCGCTTTCTAGAAAAAACGTTGCTATAGGGGATGCTACGAGAGCGCTTTCTGGAAAAAGCGCTGCTATAGGGGATGCTACAAGAGCGCTTTTCTGGAAAAAACGCTGCTATAGGGGATGATACGAGAGCGCTTTTCTAAAAAAAGCGCTGCTATAGGGTATGCTACGAGAGCGCTTTTGGCGTACCAAAAAGCGCTGTCTTTACCTACGGCAGCGCTGGCTATGGCAGCGCTTTTAAGCGCTTTAAAAGCCAAAAAAACGCTCTAGAAGCTCTTGTACGGCATATGGTTAACAAGAAGCTCTAGAAGCTCATGAATCGATGGTTACATGATAAACTTGATGTGAAATTGGGAGTTCCAAGTATGAACAAGAGTGATTAATTCATGATAAAATTAATAGAGTTATACTATTTAGTAAATAATAGTTATGTTGAGCATGTTAGAAGGTGAATTTGTTGAGTTTTAATTGATGTAAATGGGACTAGTTTGAAGTATGAAAGATAGGTGAGTGTTGGAACAAAATTTGTTCATACTCCTTGAGTATTGATGATAACAGACTACTTAAAGAACAATAGGGTATACTAACATTTGTTTAAGTGTGCAGGATCATTAAGCTAGCAATTAACTAGGTTCTGGCCCAGTTAAATGGCTTGTAAAGAAGGAGCATATAATTCAAATTCGAATGGATCAAAATCTGATTTTCAAATAGAACCTCAACGCCATATTGACTCGGCCTCTGATAAACTGGAAACATAGTACAATGCCTTTTGGTCCGTATTCTATGCAAAAGAAGCTCCATCTTATCAACAACTAGAATTATGGAGAAAGTCAACTAGAGGTTTTAGCGCAAGACTCAAGGCTGTGTGACACGATTTCTTCAGTTTACTCCAGTATTCCTATGGACACCTTACTTGAGAAAGACACAATGGATAAAGAGATTATTCAGGAGATGGAAATCATAATCGTACCTATTCCAACATCTCTCTCTTGGAAACCGCTTCTTCAACAAAGATACTTGTGCAAGCAAGCTTCCAATGTCTCTTTTGTTGCCTCTATATAAGAAGATGAAGATTCAAAAGAAGCAACAAGAATACATACAACAAGATAAAATAGGAACCGTTTCACTCTCTAAGCTTTTGTACATAGTTGTTGTATTATACATAAACTTGAGATTTTCTTACACTTGTATATCTTAGAAATCTCTAGTAACAAGGTCTTTGCGTGTGCTGTATTCTTTGTACCTCTTATTTTCTACCCGGTACATCTTGTTGTAATCCTAAACAGTTTGTTTAGAATTTGTAAAAGTCTCAAACAGTGTGTTTGAGCAAGGAAGTTTCAGATTGAGTGTTTGAGCAAGGAAGTCTCTTTTTGGTTAGATTGAGCAAGGAAGTTCAGAGCTGTGAGTTTAGGTAAGGCCGTCTCTTTCTTCTTAGATTAAGTAAGGAAGTCTTGAGCTGTGAGTTTAGGCAAGAAAGTTTCTTTCTGGTTAGATTGAGAAAGGAAGTCTTGAATGAGTGTGTTTAGGCAAGGAAGTCTCTTTCAAGTTGATTGAGCAAGAAAGTCCTGAACAAGTGTGTTTAGGCAAGGAAGTCTCTTTTTGGTGTGATTGAGCAAGAAGTCTTAAACTGGTGTGTTTAAGCAAGTTGTATTCAAGTTCTGGTTATAGTGAAAAGATCTTGTGTAACAAAGGGATTAGACTATTCTCGTTATAGAGGAACCAAAATAATTTTTGTGTGTGATTTACTTATTGCTTTTGCACTTTAAATTATCTGTTGTTCTTAAAAAGCAAAAATGATCAGATATACAATTCAATTCCCACTTCTTATGTATTTTTCTCACCTTTAGTGAGGAAAAGGATGAGCAATCTATAGAAACTGGGAATTTTGGAACAAATTATAATGTCAATCGATTAGGATTTGAGGACAATCGATTGCATGCATGTTAATTTTGGAAAGATTTGCCATGGCAATCGATTGCACTAGATAACAATCGATTGCTTATGTGTATTTTTGGAAAAGAAAAATTGTGTCAACCGATTGTCCATTCTTTTCAATTGATTAATTAGTAAGAAATTTGGAACAGAGGCCTAGCATTATGATGACAACCGATGGTCATCCAACTGCAATCGATTTCTTCCTTAAATAGTTAGAATAAATTTTCGTTTTACCCTTTGTTGCATTGTCCGGAGATTTCGACCATAACTTTTGATCAGTAAGTCCTGTGAATACAAGATTACACTCAAAGATGTTTTTGATTCATGGCAAACTCAAATAAGCATTCAAACAACAAGGCGGAAGAATAAAACTCAAAGAAAAGCAAGCATTGATCACTCATGATAGTACAGGTTGATCTATTATGCTTATACGTCGACTCAACACAAGCAGAACAAGAAGAATGCAGAAAACCAGCAGTTAGGTCGACCTACTGTCAACCCAGGTCGACCTAAAATGGAGAAAAATCCATATACTTCTGCTAGGTCGACTCACACATCATCTAGGTCGACCTAAATAGATGAAATTTACATACCAGCCTGCTAGGTCGACCTACACAACAACTAGGTCGACCTAATCTGAGAAAATGTCCCCAGAATGCATTTGAAGAGGAGTCTGGTCGACCTACTCCTTAAACAGGTCGACCTAACTGGGAGCAAAATTCTGCAAGCTCTGCTAGGTCGACCTAAGCACCACAAGAGGTAGACCTAACTGATCAAGAATGCCAAAAATTCTGTTTCTCTCATCTCCAACTGTTAAGCTATCATATATATTGTCCAAGGTTCATTATTGAATGCAACACCAACGACTGAAAGATACACAAAGGCTTCTCATCTTCGTTCTTCGTCATCTCCAACACAATTACACATAATCATTCTTGCGTTGAGGGTTAGTGATCGAGTTCGATAACGTCCATGGAACGGAATTGAAGATTCCTAGTGGGTGAAGATTTGTGGGGTTTTTGGTGAATAAAATCTGCGGGTTTTGTTCTCCAAGATAGGTGTTTCTTGGGGGTTTTTATCAAGAGGTTTCATCGAGGATCCGGCTGAGTGTGAAGATTGAAGAACAAGGGTTCGAGGGAATTGAAGACACTGCAGAAAGGGATCAAAGTGAAGCTCTTGGATAACCTTGATCTGACTCAAGATTAAGGGGGAAGAAGATTCAAAGGATCGACATAATTGGTTTATGGTTTATCGCTTTGTTATCTTCTTTGTATATACTACTTTCAACATTAATGAAAGATTACCCAATTTCAGTTTGGAATTGGGGGCAGACGTAGTCGTAGCGAGGACGATCGACGAACTGCCTAAACAAATATCGTGTTCTTGTCGCTTTTACTTTTCCATTTACATTCTGTTCATATTTGGTTATAATAGCAAATTGATCAACGATTCGAGTGTTAAGATTGTGAATTAAGAACTTATATAAACATCACAATCCATCACATATTGAATCACCGTCAATTTGATCATTATCACCAAGTGTTTGTATATTTGTTTCTATCACTTTTACTGCATTGCAAACATTGTCCATCATACAAGAAGTTAATCTGATTTTCAATAAGAGCAACGCTTTGATTCTGCAACGTATACTCTTATCACTTACCTCAAGTTTTTGACTGGTTTTTAAACACATATACAATCGTTTCGATAGTGGTTCGGAATAGACGCGAGTCGATTCAGAATCACTTCCGCTGAAAAGCCGTTTAACTCCGTAAAACTGTGAACGATCTATTCACCCCCCCTCTAGATCCCAAGGCCAGCGTCTAACAAGTGGCATCAAGAGCTCTGGTTTATTCCGTGCTACGTGAAACACTTATTGGAAAGATGGCTTCCGGACCTAAAGGGGCTCACAATAGAGCTCCAGTTTTCAACGGTGAAAACTATGGCTATTGGAAGGATTGTATGTGTGTCCACATCAATGCAATTGATAGGAACATCTGGACAGCTATTGTCAATGGTCCCTTTCAGATCACCATGACAAATGCAGCTGGTGCAGTTGTTCCAAAACCAGAAAATACTTGGGATGCTGAAGATGAAAAGAGATATGCATACGATTGGAAAGCGAGAAACATTCTAATCTCAGCTCTAGGAGTTGATGAATACTATCGCGTTTCCCATTGTAGATCAGCTAAAGCTATGTGGGACACATTGCAAGTTGCCCACGAGGGAACGGATGATGTCAAACTAGCTAGGATCAATACGTTAACTCAAGAGTTCGAACTCTTCCACATGGAAGATGGTGAATCCATCGAAAACATGCAGAAGAGATTCGTTCACCTGAAAAATCGGTTAAATTCTCTTGATAGACCTGTTTCCAATGCAGTTGCTACTAACAAAATCTTAAGATGCTTGAACAGGGAATGACAACCCAAGGTTACAGCAATAAAGGAAGCAAATGATCTAAACACCTTAGACATTACCACTCTCTTTGGTAAACTAGAGGAACATGAACAACACCTTAAATGCCTTGACATGCATGAGAAAAGGGCAAAGAAAGAAAAGAACATGGAGAAAGAGGTAGAGAAGAAGTCAATAGCTCTAAAAGCTTCAAGCTCCAAGACCTCAAGACAAGAGCCAAAGGATAGTGATACAAGTGATGACGAAGACTCCGATGATGAGGAAATGGGACTGTTTGTGCGAAGATACAACAAATATCTAAAAAAAAATGGAGAAAAACATTCTGACAAAGGCTTGATCAACTATAGAAAGCAATCAAACAAGTTCAAACAAGATGACGACAACAAAGGAAAAATCAAAGGTCTTTACTTCAATTGTGGGAAAGCCGGTCACTACAAACTGGATTGTCCATACCTTAAGAAAGAAAAGGAGAAGAACCAAAGCAAAGGTCATAACAAATCTAAAAGAGCCTACATAGCATGGGAAAGTGATTCATCTAGTGAAAGCTCATCAAGCGATGAAGAAGAATCAGCAAACCTATGTTTCATGGCTCATCAACACAAGAAAAAGAAAGCTGTAAGTCATCTTAAACCTGAACTCGTAGATAAGGTATCTCATTCTCAACTAAAACTTGCTTTTGAAGAATTACATAGAGATGCAATTAAAGCTTTCAAACTTTTGGCCTCAAATAAGAAAATCTTTTCATATCTTGAATCAAAAGTTGAGAAAACCGAAAAGGATATGGAAGCTTTAAAACAATCTATGCTAGACATTCAAAAGGATAAAGTTGAAATTGATCCTACATCATGGTTTGGTTGTGAGACATGTCACATTTGGCAAAAAGAAGTAAGAGATCTAAAAGCCAAGTTAGACAAGGCTCTACAACCAAAAGTGACTTTTGCCGTTGATCCAAATAAGTTCAAAAGATCGTATACTCCTTTATATAGCAAATACACTTTTGTACCAAAAGTATCAACTAGCAAAACACCATATTCTCATCATATTACCTGTCATTATTGTTGCAAAAAGGGTCATACCATTGAAAAATGCAAATTTAGGAGAATTTTAGTTCCTAAAGGAGTATTTCAATGGCTGCCTAAGTGCAACAATGTCTGTACTCACCATCCAGGACCCAATGAAGATTGGGGACCTTCCACTCTAAATTAATTTTGCAGGAAAAGTGTCTTGACATCGCCGAAAGGTGGTGGTTCCTTGACAGCTGGTGCTCAAGACACATAAAGGAAGACATACCACTCTTGGTATGTCATCTATAAAGACAGATTGAAGAACCATACTTGGCAGAGGAAATGTAGGTGACCTGGCCATCACAAATGTATAAGATACATCACAAATACAAGTTAACCCGAAAAACACAAAGGACGCATTACTTGATGTGCAATTGGCAAGTTGCATTGCAAAGAAATTTTAAACCTATTCTAAGCAGAATATTGTTTGGGACCATGTCCCGCATCCGGGAGAACATCAAGTGATCGATACTAGATGAGTTTTTCGCAAAAATCAAGCAAATCAAGCTGTGAAACATTCCATCAAAACAATTCATCATCAAATCTAGGAGTATGGCACACTAACAAGAGGACTCCACACAATGATGACAAAACACCTACATATTGAGAAAGCGGTAACATGTTTATTGTTCACTTCCAAAAATTTTATTGATGCTATAATATGCTATCAATTAACATGCTTATAGTGACTTCATATATGTTTATCTATATATCTCAATTATATATGTGTTTATCATCTCCATTCATAACATATCATAATTTGGGCATACAAGCAAGCAACTAAGCATAAATCCATCATATAGCAACATCTCTAAGTCATTTCAAACATTTTGAAGCAATTTAGGTCGACCTACCTTGTATCTGAGTCGACCTACAGAGGAAAAATTTCAGCAGAAACTAAAATTGTCCAGTTACGTCGACCTACTCACTCTTTAGGTCGACCTAAACTGGTTATTTTTCTCACTACCTCTGTTAGGTCGACCAGGCCTTCATTTAGGTCGACCTACTGGTTCAAAAATTCCCAAATTGGGTCTGTTAGGTCGACCCGACCCATCCCCATACATAATCATTCTTCATTCTTTCCATCTTCATTCATTCTCACTTCATTGTGTACGGCCAACCCTAATTCCTCAAAGTTCAAAAAGTGTCAAAATCATCTCTCTCTCTCACAAATCTTCAACAACCATGCCTCCAAAATCAAGAAAGGGAAAGGAAGTTGCGTCTGGATCATCCTCACAACCGGTAAGTGCTGTAGCCCTTGTTCACCCTGATTGCAGAGATAATTTTGAAAAATGGCAAATGAAAAGGAAGGTAGTGAAGCAATATATCTTTAACCAACATGTTGCTAAGAATATGCATATTCCTGATGTTGTTAGTCTTATTAAGCATCAGAACGTTCACCCCCTTTTGGAATGTGCCACACCGTACTGTGAGAACACTGTTAGGGCCTTCTATGCAGGGTTCACAAGAGAGGAAGGCTGTAATTTTAGGTTTAAGATGGGGTCAAGATCTCATATTGTTGACAAACGAGCATGTATTAGTATCTTTGGTCTTACACTCTTGGGAGACGAAGTTCGTATAGAAGACGGTGACCTTCCGGCCAATTATGATCATGTCGCTTACATGACATCCATTCTCAAAGATCCTGCTGTTCTTGACAAGCAAAATGAATCCATCACAGCCGGTCACCTAAAAAGGGATCCCAGGCTCCTTAACTGGATTATCTCAAGAGTCATTCGACCACGAGCAGGCGGATTTTCCAGAATTGAAAGGAATGAGATTGTGTTAATGTACCTGATTCAAAACAGGACGCGTGTGCACTGGCCACACTTTCTGACTGCCAAGTTTCAAGAGATACAACAAAAGACTACTGCTTTATGCTATGGCTCGATCATTCAAACCATAGTAAACCACTTTGGCATGAAACTGGATGGGTTGTCTTATGTGCACATGAAACAGAACCAGGATTTCTCTCAAACAACTTTAACTCTCATGGGATATCATTGGGATCCGAATAAGAAAACCTACTATCTTATACAAAAGGGAACCGGAAGAATTATCTACAACTATGATGATCCTACTGAATTTGGTCATACTGTAGGAAATGAAGAAGAGGGAAATGATCAAGAAATAGCAAATGATGAGGATCAAACCATGGAAGATATAGCTCATGACACGGATCCAAATTGGCAATATGTTCCTTCTCAAGAGGAAGAAATCCCTTGGGGATACACGGCTCCACCTCCACAAGATCAGTCCAACATTATCTCCATGCTTGAAAATATGCGACTTCAACAACAACAACATTTTGAATCACAACAGCTCCAGTTACAGACCATGTAACAACTTCAACAAGAGAGATATAATGAACAACAACTTCAATATCAATCACAACAGCTCCAGTTCCAAACCATGCAACAGCTACAACAAGATCGATATGATGAACAACAACTTCAATATCAATCGCTATACGGCTTGATTCAAGACCACAAGAATGATTTTGAAACATTTGCATCCAACTCTGTCCTAAGACAAAATCAGTTTGAAGAAACTGCTCTGAATCGTCATGCAAACATAAGCCAAAGCTTCAACACTCTCAACTTATCTGTGCCGGATCTGTTGGAACAGGTTGAAGAAGATCGCCCGCACACGTTTCAGAGAGGAAGAGGAAGAAGGGGCAGGCGCTAGGATGCATTCTTCATCATATCATTGCATCTTATCTCATCATAATTATGTTATATTTCTATGTGTTGTCACACTCTTTTGTAGTTTGCTTATATCTCGGATCATTGTTATGATAAAATGTACTGCTAAACATGTTTGGATCTTATGTATCTTATGGTTTATCTATGTTATTTTATTGTCAACTTCACTGTTTTATCATTTTCATGTCATTTTATCTATGTTTCTCTCGTCGCTCTTCTACTCTCCTGTTTTCTCTTTGTTTTCTCTTTTTGATGTTGTCAAAGGGGGAGATAGATGCTGAGTGTACGGGGGAGCCATGTTGAGAAATAGATGCTGAGTGTACGGGGGAGCTTTGTTGAGAGATAGATGCTGAGTTTGTTGAGTCTTTATCACTTACTACCAAAGCTTCGACTAATGGTTTGCCATCATCAAAAAGGGGGAGTATGTGAATACAAGATTACACTCAAAGATGTTTTTGATTCATGGCAAACTCAAATAAGCATTCAAACAACAAGGCGGAAGTAGAAAACTCAAAGAAAAGCAAGCATTGATCACTCATGATAGTACAGGTTGATCTATTATGCTTATAGGTCGACTCAACACAAGCAGAACAAGAAGAATGCAGAAAACCAGCAGTTAGGTCGACCTAAAATGGAGAAAAATCCATATACTTCTGCTAGGTCGACTCACACATCATCTAGGTCGACCTAAATAGATGAAATTTACATACCAGCCTGCTAGGTCGACCTAGACAACAACTAGGTCGACCTAATCTGAGAAAATGTCCCCAGAATGCATTTGAAGAGGAGTCTGGTCGACCTACTCCTTAAACAGGTCGACCTAACTGGGAGCAAAATTCTGCAAGCTCTGCTAGGTCGACCTAAGCACCACAAGAGGTCGACCTAACTGATCAAGAATGCCAAAAATTCTGTTTCTCTCATCTCCAACTGTTAAGCTATCATATATATTGTCCAAGGTTCATTATTGAATGCAACACCAACGACTGAAAGATACACAAAGGCTTCTCATCTTCGTTCTTCGTCATCTCCAACACAATTACACATAATCATTCTTGCGTCGAGGGTTAGTGATCGAGTTCGATAACGTCCATGGAACGGAATTGAAGATTCCTAGTGGGTGAAGATTTGTGGGGTTTTTGGTGAATAAAATCTGCGGGTTTTGTCCTCCAAGATAGGTGTTTCTTGGGGGTTTTTATCAAGAGGTTTCATCGAGGATCCGGCTGAGTGTGAAGATTGAAGAACAAGGGTTCGAGGGAATTGAAGACACTGCAGAAAGGGATCAAAGTGAAGCTCTTGGATAACCTTGATCTGACTCAAGATTAAGGGGGAAGAAGATTCAAAGGATCGACATAATTGGTTTATGGTTTATCGCTTTGTTATCTTCTTTGTATATACTACTTTCAACATTAATGAAAGATTACCCAATTTCAGTTTGGAATTGGGGGCAGACGTAGTCGTAGCGAGGACGATCGACGAACTGCCTAAACAAATATCGTGTTCTTGTCGCTTTTACTTTTCCATTTACATTCTGTTCATATTTGGTTATAATAGCAAATTGATCAACGATTCGAGTGTTAAGATTGTGAATTAAGAACTTATATAAACATCACAATCCATCACATATTGAATCATCGTCAATTTGATCATTATCACCAAGTGTTTGTATATTTGTTTCTATCACTTTTACTGCATTGCAAACATTGTCCATCATACAAGAAGTTAATCTGATTTTCAATAAGAGCAATGCTTTGATTCTGCAACGTATACTCTTATCACTTACCTCAAGTTTTTGACTGGTTTTTAAACACATATACAATCGTTTCGATAGTGGTTCGGAATAGACGCGAGTCGATTCAGAATCACTTCTGCTGAAAAGTCGTTTAACTCCGTAAAACTGTGAACGGTCTATTCACCCCCCCTCTAGATCCCAAGGCCAGCGTCTAACAAGTCCAAATGAGTTGTCGTTCGAAGTGTTAGAGAGCTAACGCACTAAATTACCGTGCAACAGTTTTTGGGAAAATATTTGAATTGTATTTATATGTCTACTGTAGAGATCTTTGTGGTGACATTATTGGTTTTTTAGTGAGTAATTGTGATCATGCATGCATATATAGATTGGAGTTAGTAAGGACTTCAGTCTAGAGAGGTCTGGTTCAGAGAGGAACCATGACGGTCTCAAGTCCAAAGATGGACACGAATTAGAGAGGAACCAGAGACAGAGATAAATCAGTTATACACATCTGATGCCCAAAATCCAGTACCACATGCATATTAAAGGAGGAGTTGGAGCATTTGCATTATAGATTGATTAGTTGATGCTCGTGAGAAGGATATTTGTATTATCATTACTATCCTACTGTTTATTTTCACCGCTATCATTTGTAAGGATTATTTCACCTTTTTCTTGTTTGTTTTGTGTGGCTTTGTGCAAATGATGTATGGATACTCAGAAGAATTAGTTGCTATTGTGAGTTAGAATATGGCTTTGCAACTCTCCTTTTTTATTTACTCTTTTTCCGTTTTTAGATGGATTGCTTTGACATGTAACATCGGAGAATGAGACGTCCGTTCGTTTTGAGTTAATGTTAGATTTTGTTGAGTTGTTTGTCATAACTGATATTTATTTTGAGTAATTTCGATTTATGAGACTATGTGATGATGTTGCAAAAGGTTTTATTATTTGCTGCAAACTGTTTAATTCAATTACATGTGTTTTATTTGAGAATGTGTGACACTGTTGGATGAGTATATATTTTATTTAATTGAATTTATGTCAAGTCGGGAATAAGGTGTTACACTTCTAGTTAAATTTTCGAAGTTTTGAATCAAGAAGCACATTTGAGAGTGATTTAAGTCATACCAAGTTTGGATTCAGAACAACACTCCATTTTGGTAAAAATTGAAGTTCTAGAAATGTGATTCGAATCACAATGTGCAAAGACGCCAGTTGCTTATGTGATTTTGATTCGAATAACAGAAGTCCATGATTTGAATCAAACATATTGCAGAAAAGGAGAATTTGCTTCTATCTATGTGATTCAAATCATAACATTCCATGACTCGAATCAGAGAGGTTTAATTCGAATCACTAATATGCTTGACTTGAATAAAAAATAGATAGAAGTTTTTTCCTTTTGGGTATATGGATCTAATTCGAAACAAAAGTTTTGCTAACTTGAATCACATGACTCAAAACATAAAAATGGTTGATTCAAATCATGGGAGAATTTTTTTTATTCTTGGATCTTTATTCAAATCATTTATTCTATTGACTCGACTCATACTTCTTGCTTGTGACTCAAATTAAATAGTATTTTTTTCTCATTTTCGTGCTAGATCTTCGACACATATATAAACCTTTTTTCAAATCCCTTTCACAATGTTCATAATGTTGATTTCCACTTGATGATTTAGAGCTTACACCACACATTTTCTCTCAACTTTCAAAATGGATTTTGAATCTTGTTTTGAATTTTGTAAAAAAAATCTCTTCATCTTCAATTTCTTGCATAATAGTCCCTCTGTTTTTTATTATAAGTCGTTTTGGAAAAAAATTTGTATTTAAATATAAGTCGCTTTACAATTCCAATGAATAATTAATGCTACTTTTCCTATTATATCCTTTAATATTTATTATTCTCTCTCCTTTCAATTATATAAATTTATCTTCCATATGTCATTAATGAAGGATAATTTTGTAAAAACCTTCATAATTTCTCATTTTCATACAACAATTATTATTTTTCTTAAACTGTGTGAAAAGTCTAAAACGACTTATAATAAAAAACGAAGGGAGTATATTGTTATTTGGATTAAGTTTTCATATGAAATATGTTCAGGTCGTGCGAGGAAAATATATGTTATCAATATCTTCTAAAAACTAGGAATTTTTTTTTAAATAACTAAGTTTTTCAAAAAAATTACGCATATAACCAAATTTTCAAAGTAATTACATAAATGACCATTTTCCCTAATTTTAACACATTGTCGCCACTTGCATTGGCGAATTGCAAATTGGGGCGGTTTAAAACCCCGCAAAACATTTTCTATAATTACTTATTTAAAATTTATCATTAATAATTTTAAAAACCCATTTTATGAGATGGTAGTTAGTACTTAGTAGTACCAACCAAATCATATATTATAATTAAAAAAGTTGAATGGATAATAAAACATAAAATAGACATTGGTACTCCTACTATACCTCAGGTACAGTACAAATCATTCATCATGTTGGCTATATACTATATTCATGAGACTTAAAAAGAGCCACCCTTGAACCTTCTTCAACACTCATTCACTCACTCACTCTCCCTTTCACTCCACCATTTCCCTCTCTCACACACAAAAACAAAATGCGCCTCCTTCTATCATTACTCCTCTTCCTCACACTCCACTCCCTTCCCATTTCCACAACACACATCTCCGAACCCCAAACCTTACTCTCCTTCAAATCCTCTTCCATCTCAACCGACCCAACCAACTCCCTTTCCTCATGGACCACAAAAACCACCCACTGCTCCTGGCACGGCGTCCAATGCGGCCAACACCGCCACGTCATATCCATCAACCTCTCTTCCCTCTCCCTCACCGGTGTACTCTCCGACGACATTTCAAATCTCCCTTTCCTCACCAACCTCTCCCTCGCCGATAACAAATTCTCCGGCCCTATTCCTCCTTCTCTCTCGTCACTCTCTTCTCTTCGCTATCTCAACCTCTCCAACAATGTCTTCAACGGTACTTTCCCTTCTCAGCTTTCTACTCTCGCCAATCTTCAGGTTCTTGATCTCTACAACAATAACATGACCGGTTCACTTCCTCTATCGGTTACCCACATGTCGTTTCTCCGTCATTTGCATCTCGGAGGAAACTTTTTCACCGGGAGAATCCCTTCCGAGTACGGTGTTTGGTCTCATCTCGAGTATCTTGCTGTTTCCGGTAATGAGCTTTCCGGACCTATTCCACCGGAGATCGGGAACCTTACTTCACTCCGGGAGCTTTACCTCGGTTATTACAACACCTACGACGGCGGTATCCCGCCGGAGATAGGTAACTTATCGGAGATGGTGAGGCTCGACGCTGCTTACTGTGGTTTAACCGGCGAGGTTCCGGCGGAGTTGGGTAAGCTTCAGAAATTAGATACTTTGTTTCTTCAGGTGAATGCGCTTTCCGGGTCTCTTACTCCGGAGCTAGGGAACTTGAAGAGCTTGAAGTCTATGGATTTGTCGAACAACGGCTTCACCGGTGAAGTTCCGGTGAATTTTTCTGAGCTGAAGAATCTTACTCTTTTGAACTTGTTTAGAAACAAGCTTCATGGAGCGATACCGGAGTTTATCGGAGAGATGCCGGCGCTTGAAGTGTTGCAGATTTGGGAGAATAACTTCACCGGAAGCATTCCTCAGAGTTTGGGGAAAAACGGGAAGCTTACACTTGTTGATGTTTCTTCGAACAAGTTAACGGGTTCTCTTCCACCTTATATGTGTTTTGGGAACAAGCTTCAAACTTTGATAACTTTAGGGAATTTCCTTTTTGGTCCCATTCCAGATTCACTTGGAAAGTGTAAATCTTTAAGCAGAATTCGAATGGGTGAGAATTTTCTCAATGGGTCAATTCCAAAAGGACTTTTTGGTCTTCCAGAGCTTACACAAGTTGAGCTTCAGGATAATCTTTTATCTGGAAACTTTCCTCAACCTGTTTCTATGTCTCCGAATCTTGGTCAGGTTACTCTTTCCAACAACAAGCTTTCTGGACCATTACCACCTTCCATTGGAAACTTCACCAGTGTTCAAAAGCTTCTCCTTGATGGAAACCAGTTTTCAGGTGAAATCCCTTCTGAGATTGGGAAGTTACAACAGCTTTCTAAGATAGATTTTAGTCATAACAGATTCTCGGGTTCGATTGCGCCTGAGATTAGTCACTGTAAGCTTCTAACTTTTGTTGATCTTAGTCGGAACGAGCTTTCCGGTGAGATTCCGAATGAAATAACTAGTATGAGGATATTGAATTACTTGAACCTTTCAAAGAATCATCTTGTTGGGACTATTCCAGGGTCAATTTCCTCAATGCAAAGCTTAACTTCTGTTGATTTTTCGTACAATAATCTAACCGGTTTGGTTCCTGGTACTGGCCAATTTAGTTACTTTAACTACACTTCTTTCCTCGGTAACCCGGGACTTTGTGGGCCTTATTTGGGTCCTTGCAAAGATGGTGTTGTTAATGGTCCTCACCAAGCTCATGTCAAAGGACCACTGTCTTCTACTGTGAAGCTTTTGCTTGTTATTGGGTTGCTTGTGTGTTCCACGGTATTTGCTGTTGCCACAATCTTCAAAGCTCGATCTTTGAAAAAAGCTAGCGAAGCCCGTGCGTGGAAATTAACTGCATTCCAACGTTTGGACTTTACCGTCGACGATGTTCTTGATTCCTTGAAAGAGGATAATATCATAGGAAAAGGAGGTGCTGGCATTGTTTTCAAAGGTTCGATGCCTAATGGTGATCTTGTTGCTGTGAAAAGGTTACCTGCTATGAGTAGAGGCTCTTCACATGATCATGGTTTCAATGCGGAGATTCAAACTTTAGGGAGAATTCGACACAGACACATTGTTAGATTATTGGGTTTCTGTTCAAACCATGAAACAAATCTCCTGGTTTATGAATACATGCCTAATGGAAGTTTGGGTGAAGTTCTTCATGGTAAGAAAGGTGGTCATTTGCATTGGGATACAAGGTATAAAATTGCTGTGGAATCTGCCAAGGGTCTTTGTTATCTGCATCACGATTGTTCACCACTAATCGTTCATCGCGACGTGAAATCGAACAATATCTTACTTGATACAAGTTTTGAAGCCCATGTTGCTGATTTCGGACTTGCTAAGTTCTTGCAAGATTCTGGAACTTCTGAATGCATGTCTGCTATTGCAGGTTCTTATGGATACATAGCTCCAGGTAATTATTTGAAATTAAATATTAATCAATGATTGTTTAGTTTATGATGATTGATTAATGTTGAGAGTTTGATTGCAGAGTATGCATACACATTGAAAGTCGATGAGAAAAGCGACGTATACAGCTTTGGCGTGGTACTCTTAGAGCTAGTAGCAGGAAGAAAACCAGTTGGAGAGTTTGGCGATGGAGTCGACATTGTGCAATGGGTGAGAAAAATGACCGATTCAAACAAAGAAGGTGTTCTAAAAGTTCTCGATCCAAGGCTTCCCTCGGTTCCAATTCACGAGGTGATGCATGTGTTCTACGTCGCCATGCTATGCGTTGAAGAACAAGCGGTTGAAAGACCGACAATGCGCGAAGTTGTTCAAATGCTCACCGAACTTCCGAAGCCATCTCAAAGTTCAAAACATGTTGAAGAAGACTTAACAACAATAACAATCAATGAATCATCCTCTTTGTCATCATCAAACAGTTTAGAGGCTCCAGAGAAAGAACCTAAAGATCTTCTTAGTATATGAAGTGTGCTTTGTTAGTTTGTTTTTATTTCCTTTAAGGTTATGTAGTTTGGGGCTTTGTTTTGTGGGGTGGGGTTTTAATTAATGTTTGGATATTTATTTTGCTAATGGTTTATGTAATTTGTACAGTTGGGTTATTGGTGGGAATGTATTTGCTTATAATTGTCTCTGTCTTTATCTTCATCCCTTAGCTTTTGTTCATTTGAAAAGTTTTGTTTCTTTTTGTGGGTACCAAATGAAAGGGAGAGGGAAAATGACAAGCAATAGCACAAAGGGGTTGTGTATCAAAGTAGGATGGTTTGGGCAAAATCATTTTTTGGGTTCATACAGAGAAGAAAATTTAAGTGGTAGGGTAGATATATATATTATTAGTACTTTCAAAATCAATTATAATATTATACTTTTTAATTAATATTAATACACTACTTCTGATATATTATATTTTACTTTTTAAATGACATTTACTATAAAAAGTATATTATGTTTTTGTTTTCATTCTTTTCATGGTCCCGGTAAATAGACAATTACAAAGGTGCGTCTGATCCACGGTACTACGTTAGAAGGATAGCACAGTCAGAACAAGATAGGTTAAAAAATATAATTTTTTTTTATATGTTTTGTTTTTGATGAAATTTTTATGAATAATCTAAACATTTTTGTTTGAATTTTACAATAATGCGCACATGAAGATATTTATGATCTCTAGATACAGCAATCCAAAGGTTTCTACAAATACTCCAGTTAACTATATTAATTCAAGTTTAGTATTTTTTTCAGAGTTGTCTTTAAAGTAGGCATAAATTCTTTGATATAAATTTTGATGGAATTTGTAAAATTATTTCCTTTTTCACCAATGACCATTGGTACTGTTAATGAACCTTAAAATGAGTAATTTTGCTATATTTAAAACAACAAATTCAAACTATTTATACACAAAATACACATTATTTGATTTTGCTTTTAGTGCACTGTTTTGGTTCTTGTTTGCAATTAGCAGTAAAGATGATTTTCTTTAATTTATTAGTGTCTAACTCAATTTACAATATTATTTTTGTTGGAGTTATTGTAATGGAATTTTTTAAAAAGGAAAAAAATTAGTGGAGTTATATTAATGAAATCTCTATTAAATCAAAGGATAAAAAAGATAAAGCAAATTATATGAAAGAGTTACTTATATAGAAAATTATTAATTCAAATGTTCCTATTTAGATCAACAATTGTTTCTCGGTCAATAATTATGCAATTTGTAAAATAGCATAAGGAGGTTTGAAATCATTTGAAATATTTATATAATTAATTTAATTTTACAAAATAGTATTGGACAGTGATATATGAACTCTTAAATAAAATATTATGTCCATTAAAGAATTTTATTTGGGCATGATAAATTTGTCGGATCAGCGGCGGCCACTTATGCATTCAGTTGAATTAAGGGCCCGTTTGGTGCGCAGGATAAAAGACAGGATAGGATATATGTATCACATCCTATCTCAATCCAGTGTTTGCTGACACAACAAGATAAGATAAGTTAATCCTGAAACTTATCATATCCTGCCTCACTAGTTCAAATTGTTATCCTGAATATGAGCTGAGTTAGAATCTAACAGGACAGGATAAGAAAATGATTTACTAATTTACCCCTATAAAATATAATTAAAAATTAAAATTAAATATGATAAAATATAAATAAAAATTAATTTGATATTAAATTAAAATATTAATAATTAATTTAATAAAATAAAAAATTAGAATATTTAAAAATAAAATAATTATTAAAAATATAAATTCTAAATTTTTTTATCAAATTAAATATATGTTGTTGCAAGGGTAATATATATATATATATATATATATATATATATATATATATATATATATATATATATATATATATATATATATATATATATATATATATATATATAAACACATACACGTACTTTTAATTTATATATCTAATATATACACACACACGAGAATTCATGATCTTTTTCAAGAAAAATTGAAATTATTTACTCAATAGCGTCGATGAATTTTTTTAATTGTAATTTTTTTTACCAATTTATAAATTTTAAAATATTTTACAAAATGATTTTTAAAAAATATAGTTGTTTTACAAGGGTGTATATATATATATATATATATATATATATATATATATATATATATATATATATATATATATATATATATATATATATATTATTTGAAATTATTTACTCAATATTATCAATGAGTTTTTTTTTTATTATTGAAAAATATTATTTTTTTTATGAATTTATTAATTTTAAAATATTTTACAAAATAATTTTAAAAAAATATAGCTATTTTACAAGCGTGTACACATGTGTATATATACTATCTGTTATCCTCTGTCAACCAAACACGTGATAGAATAAGACTTATCATGTCTGTATCATATCATATCCTTATCCTGTTTGATATCCTATCATGTCTCTATCATATCCTGCGCACCAAACGGGCCGTAAAAGTTTTCGAAACATCAAGGATCATAGAGAAAAACAATATCATGTTCAATTTTCTATGACTCTTCAAAATGAACATGATAGAAAAGATTGCACCAGCTATATTATCGAATTATAGATGGATTGGATCAATAATAGTGAAGTATTTCAAAAGAAATTCACAAAGAAATTTGTGTGTTTCGATGTAAAAAAATTGTAATATACTTATATAATGTTTGACATTCCAGAAGAATTACATGGGTGACTCTAACACATCCCAGAAGGATAACTGTATTTTTGAATTATTGTAATTTTCTAGCATTTGGCTATGTTAAAAATTTATTAAATTTGTTAGAGGATAAATTATTTCATAATTAGAATTATAAATCTATATATTTCATCTTATTGATAATGTCTAACATTTCTTTTCTTAATTATTGTCTGAATTTTTGTATGTCATGGTTTAATATTTTTCATGCCAATAATTATAAGAAAATTTGTGTTATATTGTGAAATCTCAAATGTCACGTCCCTCTTATTTAGATATCCTTTTTTTCCCAATAGATATTACATAAAATTTTTGGCTCCTCTAATTGTCATAGTTAAAGATTTAGATGCCATTGGTTAAGAGAAATTGTTTTACTTTTCTAATCACCAATGTAATTCATCTTAATTTTTGTTTCGATCTAAAAATTTATAATTTATAATATGCTCATTAAAAGATTTTCATTCCAGAAGAATGACACACATAATTTTAATGCATCCCAGATGATTATATTTTTTAGATAATTATTTATAACAAATTATTTATATAGTTCTTGAAGAACTTATCAAGCATCCCTGAAGGATAACAAAACAAATTAGTTATATAGTTTGAAGAACTTAACAAGCATGCGTGAAGGATAGTAAACAAATTATTTATATAGTTCTTTAAGAATTTATCAAGCATCCCTGAAAGATAGTAAAATAAATTAATTATATGACGATATAATTTTAGTAATATGATTTTATATGACTAAATATGTTTAATTTTATAAGGGATAATTGTTTGATAATTATATGATAATATGTTCATATGCATGTGTATGATTAAAGTGTTTAATCATGAGATACTATTATATTGGTTTTGAATTATATTGGAGGTATCGAATATCTTTGTATTACACAACATAATTTGGACATAAAACGTGTAATAGAAAAGCTACCGTCTTTTTCTCCGGGCTTGTACTACACTTATATTAGTACAATTGAAGCACGTGCCATTGTAAACCAAAAGTTTAGAAATTACACTTAAATGTGTCGACGGTAAAATCGGTTGGGTCATCTCACATATAATATGATGCGAATAATTAGTATTGAAGAACCCGAAGTTTCCTCAATCCAGAGATTTTTGTGTATTTCTAAAGGAAATTAAAAATCAAAGAAATTGAATTTTTTTATGACATTAGTTGTTGCATTGACTAGAATATCATGCATAATATTTATTGTCTACTCACAACCAGAAGTTTGTGAAATTGTTTTCTCAGACAACAATCTCATTTCCTGATTTTTTTTCCAGAACTTTCTTGATAAGTATCACATATATTATTAAAAATTGATATTGAACATCTTGTAGCATATGTTCATATGAAGAAAAAAGATGGACTTGAAGATCCCTTCTTTAGATGTCAAAAGTTAGTTGTATGATTGATACTTATGAGATTATAACTTCTAAATTATGCTTTGGGAATATGGAATCAAGTACATTAAAATATTTATTCACATCAATCCGACAAGATACTATATCTTAGTCCTCCCTTAACTTACAATTTATTCTAATACTTCTCATCTAAATGAATCTTTGGATGTGTTATGTATATTCTAATTGCTCTAATATAATATATTAAAATGAGTCATAAAAGAATATTGAAAAAATATAATTTATATGAATCCCAATTTTGAGGATATAATTGGAGCAAATAATACAATACTTGATTGCAGCCTAGTAGGCTGATTATCACTTAATAAATAGATTTTTCCATATTAGGGGGAGGGAATAAGCAGGTGAAATCATGAACAAGAAGTTCAATGAACAATTTTATGTCTTGATCCTCGTACAAGCCAATATGAACCTGAAGTTTGAAATATTATTCATTTACAAATTTTATACAACCAATTATAGCTGCTAATACTACAATTGAAGTGGATTCTCTTGTTGGATAATCTAATATTACAAATGAGTTGAAACCGTCCATAAAGCATGGTAGGAAAGTCGCTTCCAATGTTAAAAGTCCTTTACCGAGAAAAGAAACTAAAGTTAAAGATGACCCAAGTAAGGATATGAAAATTCTAAGAGCACTTTGACCTAATTTAATTTTCAGTTCCAGAAGAACAAATCAAGTACTTGAAATATGAAATAAAGAGATCTCGATAAATTATGTCATGGATGAAATGGAATGCAACCGAAATTGAGATAATCAGATAAAGTCAATATTGACAATGTTTTTGTATACAATATAGCACTAAAAGTGATCAATGATAACGAGGATTATGATTCAAAGTCTATTAAAGATTGTAGACTAAGTGAGAATTGACCAAAATGTATATTCAATTGAAGAAGAATTAAACTCACTTTATAAGTGACTCAATTTTAGACATGTAGTCCGAATACCTTAAGGTGTGAAACCAATTGGATGTAAATGAGTTTTTGTGAAAAAACAAAATAAGAATGGTATAAAGCTTGATTTATTGCTCAATGATTTTCACAAAGACCTAAGATTGATTTTGATGAAACATATCCACCTGTAGTGGATTCATTCGATTTTTGATATTTAATTAGCCTTGTAGCACATGAAGGGCTTAATTTGAACATGATGAATGTTATGACATATTATTTATGTGGTTCACTTAATAGTGACATTTACATAAAACTTTCTAAAGAATTTAATATACCAGAGGTACGTAATTTTGGATCTCGAGAAAATTACTCCATAAAATTGAACAAGTTTCTCTATGGGTTGAAACAATCTGGACGCATGTGGTATAATCACCTCAATGAATATTTACTAAAGGATGAATATACAAATAACTCAATTTTTCCTTGTATTTTCATAAAAGGATTTGGAAAATAATTTGCAATAATAGTTGTCTATGTGGATGACATAAATATTATTGGAAATCCTGAAAAGCTTCCAAAA
The DNA here is from genome assembly GCF_029867415.1 of Vicia villosa. Lineage (NCBI taxonomy): Eukaryota > Viridiplantae > Streptophyta > Magnoliopsida > Fabales > Fabaceae > Vicia > Vicia villosa. Next base: position 56,999,119 of record NC_081180.1, read on the forward strand.
ACTATAAATTGTGATGAAGAACCAAGAAAAAACAAAATAAGTCTAAGTTTGCAAATTGAGCATTTGGACAAAGAAATATTTGTACATCAAGAAGGCTATATAGGAAAGTGTTGAAATGCTTCTATATGGATAAATGTCACATGTTGCCTACTCCAATATGGTTGTTAGATCATTAGATGTGGAGAAAGATCTATTTAGGCCTCGAGAGAATGATGAAAATTGCTTGGCGCTGAAGCACCATATCTTAGTGCAATTGGAGCACTAATGCACCTTGCTAATTATACACATCTTGATATATCATTTGCGGTCAATCTATAAGTAAGATAGAATTTTTCACCTACACAACAAAGATATTGGAAAGAAGTCAAACATATACTTCGTTATCTTAGAGATGCAAGTTACTTGTCAGATTCTCGCAATGGTAGATCAAAAAGAAATTATTTGTTTACATGTGATGGTACAACCATTTCATGGAGATCTATGAAACAAATCATGGCAACAACTTCATCAAATCCTGCATAACTATTAGCACTACATGAAGTCACTTCGAAGAAGAAATTTTTAGCAACAACTACAAAGAATTTCGTCTCACATATAAATGTATGCATGAAGGGGAGAAATAAATATTTTCTACACTCTTTTTTCCTTCACCATGATTTTGTTCCAATGGATTTTCCTGATAAGGTTTATAATGAGGCAATTGACATTCAAAGGATATTGTACTCTTTTTCCTTCATTAAATTTTTTCCACTGGGTTTTTTCTAGTAAGGTTTTAATGAGGCATATCCTCAATGGACATCCAAGGGGGAGTGTTATGAATAAATATTATTGTGGATGTCCATATATATTCTTATTTTTTCGTCTTCATATTTCTTATTAAGTGATATAGTAAAGTTATGATTTTTCACCTTCCTAATGTCCTATAAATAAAGACCACTTTGCAATGTAAAAAAAAACTCCTTAAAAAAGATAATAGAATACCACTTTCTCTCCTCCCTGTTATCTACGCTGTTTTCTTTATATCAAATTATTCAAATCTTGTCACATATCTATCTTTCTTTTTAACACTTGTGATCATTCTATTTGTAACATTTTACATTATGAATTATCTCTTTTCAAAATTTCTATATTTTTATCGCATATATCAATTGATCTATTCAAATATTAATAATTTAATGGTCTTTGTTGAATTGGTTAAAATAGAAACCTCAAGATAAATTCTCAGCCTCAAACCCGCCATAACTCTGATGGTGGGATGTGGACCATGCTCTGCATAGCATAGTCGAGAGACTTCAGTGTTAGGGATAGTCATAAACAGAAAATCTGACACACTGAGACTGAAAGGTACACACGTTACATAATCAATATTGGTTTGTTATGAGTTAAGTGAAACTGTATTAGGAGTTGTTGAAACTGTTGGTAAAAGATTCATCTTCATCTTAGGTAAGTGTCCAAACCTATTTCCTCACATAGTCTAGCTATCTAGCTACCAAACCTTCAATAAAGAAAGGCTTGATATGGATAAAGTTAGAGGATAATTATGGTTGGTGTGTCATAACTAAGAAGAAAATGAGACGCATGTGAAATTCAAATGTTTGGGGCCAGTTTGTTCCCTGCTATTACCTAAAGGAAAAACATTGACAATTTTTGTATTCTTTTTTGGTTGGGTTGGTTTTAGAATTTGAGGGAGTGTTTTGGAATTTTGGAAAAGAAAAGTGATAAGAGTGCACGGTTAAATATGCTGGAAATAAAACAACATTGCATGGAGACATATTGATTTTGTTTGTTATGATTGTGATGATAGGATGTGATGTCATTCACTAAGTGGAACCATTTGGTCACTAGTGAGGAAAAAAGGACTTTATGGTGAATGAATCATAGTGGTAATTGTTTTTTTGGTCTAGTACTGTTCTTTAACTATGGTTAATTAGTTTTGAAGATTAGTGGAATCTAGATAAATTGATCATATTATTATGTAGAAAATGTTACTAGAGTAGTGTTTTGCTAAATAAAATTAAACCACTTTGGAAAATTAGAGATTTAGATATGGGGTGCCTTTTCTATGGGGCCATTTGGTATGGTACCTGAAAATTATATAATGTAAGTATGGAGAGAAAGTTACCTTTAATTTAAAGAGATAAAGAAGATATATAAATTAATATATTAGTCACTATAATTTTTTAAATAAAAGAGTTGTGTCGGCCTTTATATGATAATTTTTTTAATCAATTGTGTGTGAAAAATATAAAAGTGGTTTTCTTTTTGGTCTTTATATAAAAGTGGTTTTTATTCTAAAATGAATGAATAGATAAATATAAATGGTTCTAAATGTAAAACATCTTGTAAATAAAAAACAACTAATACTATGACTTGGGATACATGCTCACATGACGATGAAAGATTTGATGAGCTTATAGTTTATTTTAATACTTAATAAATTGTTTTTTAGACGCGATTTTAAATAATATTTTATTCTATTAATTTTAAAAAAGAAAATAGAGATTTTGGCGTTAGGAGGTTGAATGAGTTTAACTTAGTCTTACTTAGTAAATGGTGTTGGAGAATTTTAAATGAGTCAATAAGTCTTTGTTATGGGGTATTGTGTGCTTGGTATGGTGAAGAAGGAGCGCAATTATGTTTTGGGGAAAGTGGTGGATCTGTTTGGTAGAGGAATTTGAAAAACATAAAGGGAGGGTGTTGGTTTGGTCAATGGAGGGTGGCTGCTTGATAACATTGATCTAAAAGATAGGAGATGAGTCTTCTACTCTGTTTTGAAAAGATCCTTGGCTTGATGGTATTTCTTTGAATGTAAGATTTAGTAGGCTATTTGATTTAGCGGAGAATAAAATGACGTCTATAGCTGAAATGAACGAGTTGGGGTGGGGGAGAATGGTGAGGCGTGAAAATGGCGCAAGAGATTGCTTGCGTGAGAGGAGTTGGTGGGAGAGTGTATTGAGCGATTAACCTTTGTTATTTTGCTGGTGGACGTTGAAGACCGTATGGGTGGAATTTACACCTCTCTTCTTGCTACACGATCAACATTGCTTATAAAAATTTGTCTGAAGTTTTTTTTTTTGTCTGAAGTTGACGACAACAACAATCAAGCTAACTTCTAAATTTTTTGGTTAAAGATAGTGTCGCTTAAGGTTTCTATTTTTATCTTGCAGTTGTTTTTGAATCGTATTCCGACGAAGAACAATTTGGATAGGCGTCGAATTCTTGCTATGAACGATCACAAATGTGTGGTGAATTGTGGTGTGGATGAAGACATAGATCATTTGTTTGTAAATAATGGTATAAATAAATTAACGTAATGCTTTCAGTTATTGTTTAATCAAAATCAATTCATTTTAAATTACTTTTCACCAACATGCACCAAAATTGCTTTGAAATTTGAACCACAATCACGATCAATGGTATGGAACATCTACAACAGCTGGAATCCAAAGCTACTACTGATAGAGACTGTAATGGTTTAAGGAGAATCCTAAAACACTTGGACACATTATTACTCTATGATCATCTCAACTATGGAAGAATCTTTGTACACTGAAGAAGCCAAATGCATGGGACAAAATCATTTGTTAAAAATATAAATAAAAAAACCAATATACATGTTAACATACGAAAAACAAAGCTCTTAGATATGACATGAAAGATGAATATGTTTGGTTTGAAAAGAATAACAGTGGACGAAATTGTAGTTAAGAATTTGAGAGTTGAAAGACATAAAGATGATTTGGTACTAACATGACAAACAACTTTGCAAGAAAATCTAACAAAATAAGTGGAAGCAGGAGAGGAATTTGGACTTTTTCTCCGGTTTGTTTTTTTGAAATTTTGTTGGACCTGTTATGTTGTACATACATGTAATATCAAATCACCAATTCTATTCTCTACTATTTTAATTTTGATATCATATGTTGCTACATACTGTTGTTTTGTCTTATGTTGCTTTTGAGATTTATTTGGTTGAAATATATGCAATATATGTATCTGTGTGAAAGCTCCGATGCTGAAATGGTATTTGGTGTCTGTATGTTTTCTACTCCCTCCGTCCCACAATGAGTGACCCAGCACACCATTTCACACCGATTAAGAAAAATGTAAAAAAGTAAGAGAGATAATATTGTTTTTACTATAGTACCGTTATTATGTATTGAAAATGGTGAACTTTTTAATTATTAGAGGCTAGAATTGAAAAAAGTGCATTGGAAATTGAAATGGATTATTCATTTTGGGACATCATTTTATTCCAAATGAGTCACTCATTATGGGACGGAGGGAGTATTATTTATTTTTCCAAAAAGCATTGGTATTTTATATACACACTTTTCGTATTTTCTATATTATTTTTGGACTCATCAATTAATTTTGGTGTTATGCTCACATGGAAAAGTTTCATTCTAAGACATGAGCATCTGAAATCGTTATTCGATGGACAGTAGGAAACACGTCATTCATGCCCTTCATCTCGGTATTTTATTACTGCATAAGTTGTAAAGGACGCCATATCTTGAGTATCTAATATAGATATTAACGATACCTTTTTCATAATATATTGTACCATCTCGAATATCTCTTATGTCATTTGATTTGAAACTGACTTTCAAGCGCCCTAAGAGTGGTCTGCAACACTATTGCCCATATTGGGATTGAAAATCGACTTAAACCTCTCTAAAGTGAAAATATGTCACGTACATATGAAATTGGTAAACAAAATAAGTCATATTCATCTTCGAGTGTACAAACTGACCCATATGGCTATGAAATGTTGCACACCGCGACGTCGTTCTTATTCCTGCGAAGAAATTTCCCCGACTATAAGTTGTTACCCATATCTTCCTTTTCTAGTACAATTCATTAATCTAATTCTTCTCTTCTAAACCAAACCTATCTAACATTTCATTCCCCAGATTCTCGAATTTCCAAACATCATGATCACTAAGCATGCATCTTTTGAAATTATGGATGAAATTGGGATTGCTAATTGTTGGTTCTGTGTTGGCAGCAATTTGGTAAAACATAATGTTAGGATGTTCTGCGAGATGTCAAAGCAGATGTCTTAACATCGTTTACTGAATCAGAACTGAGTGTTAGTCTCTAGTTTAGGGTTTTGTTTTTCAGGTATTTGTTTGCGCGTTATGTTTGCATAATCTCAGGATGAATTTACTCGAGCTACTCCAACAATATTGGAGTAATTATGACCTGATTTCATGGAGGTTTTTATGAGAAGATTGAATCATTTTTGATGGCCCAAGCCCACTTGCTTGCTTCGCTGCTGCTTCTGCTATATAAATACCTGTTAATCCTAATTTTGTGTGGCTTTTGTTTTTATTTTAAGGACACTCTGTTTTGTGCTTACCTAGAATTAGGTTTTTGAGTCCTTTATTGTGTTACTTGTAATCCATTCCGGTGTTGGGTTGTTACTAGAGGTGGAGTGTTTTTATTAAGTTGTAATTTATAGGTCATCCATGAGCTTTTAAGCGAGAGGTAGTTATGTCTTTAAAGAGCGTCTTTTGCATTTGATTAAGTCTAGTGTGTGTCACAGGTTGTTGTGATTGAAGGGATTTGAGGAGGGCCTCATATCTAGGTGAGTCTTAGGTAGAAGTCATAGGAAGGGTAGTGATTAAGTGAGAAGTTGTAAACGGGGGAGTTTAACTTCAAATTGATGTTATCGTATAGTAACTTCATCCCTGGCTTGGTAGCCCCCGGAGTAGGAAGGTTGTTCCGAACTGGGTGAACACAGTCTTGTGACTTTTATTTTTCTATACTATTTTTACTGTTGTTATCCTATTCCATATTATTTTAGTTCACAGATATTTGTGTCGTGACATCTCTTTCAACATCACATATCTGATACCAGAATTTCATAAATGTTGGACATTGCATTTCGTAGGAGATGTCATACACATAACCTATGGTAACTGTTGGGAAATACTTTCCTGATTGCATTTCTCATAGCAACATCATCGTTTGTTATTATAGATATTGGTGTCTTACCTTTCATTGCATCCAAAAACTGCTCTAGCAACCATACATATGACCCTTCAACCTCATTTGAAACTATGGCAGTAGCAAATATAATCGTCTGGCTATGTTGATTAACACCAGAAAAAACAACAAAGGGGAACATGTACTTATTTTTCTTGTATGTAGCATCGAAAGCAAGCACATCGCCAAACAATTCATATTTCTTTTGACTTTCACCATTGCTCCAAAATAGGTTTTGCATTGTTTCATCCGCAACCACCGTGTGTGCAACAAACATCAATGGATCCTTAACACGAAGATCTATAAGATACGTAATAACACTTTTAGCATCATAAAACATCTCTTTTCTTTGTCTTGCAATTTGATAATGTACGTCCTTCTTCAAAAATCCTACCTTATCATACCTCCGACAACATTTGCAAATGAACCAATAACTTGAGTTACTTTGATTTCGGCATTTCCAAAATTCCTAATTTGCATCGTATCTGACTTACTAAGCTTTCTATTAGCGGCCAACAGCCTGTAGTGCTTCTCCTTTAACATTTCATGACTATGCTCAAATGTAAGTACCAATGATGTGAAATTATATCAATATGCACCCGAAATTTTGTTCCACGTCCACACCAGGTTTCATGCTTCAAACCACGCTTGTGTTGCTCGTCATCTACTATGTTTTTCCTAAATCCTTTAAAGTTACAAACAAATGTTAAATGTCTGTTGAATAACATCTCCATTCTTACTTTAAATAACTTGACCTTTAGGGATCACGAAACAGTTCATCTTTGCAAACCTACAGTAGAATTTGTAAGCAACTTCTAGACTTCTAAATTGCAGCTTCGAAACATCAACATTTTGCAAGTTAAACATGTCCATCTTGGCAATATCGTAAACACCGTCAACAAGAAAATGATCTGAAAATATTTATTCATTTAAATTGTTTGAACTCCATTCCAAACCTTCCCCGTTAGTCCCATCAGAAGGGCTCTTATCATCGTATTCACCTGCATCAAATTCACCATCTTCATCTGAATCATCGTATTCACCTCCTTCAAATTCACATTCTTCATCTGCATCTTCATCATCATATTCACCTCCTTCGAACTCAACATCCTTATCAATAACTAGTTCAACAATATCCAATTCACCCTCAACGTTAACACGGTCGTTCTCATGCTCGAAAATTTCACTTATAAACTCACATTACTTCTTGCCCGTCAACATCACCACCATCCATCTTTAAATCGAGCTTTAGATTCTAAAAACTGGAGAAAAGAAATTAGCAGAGTCTAAAAAACGAAAAAAATAGAAAATGAGGAATTAGATATTAGGGAAGATGAAACAGAAAATATGGAAAATGATGAAATAGAAACAGAAATTGGAGAAAATGATTTTTCAAAAAATAGAGAAGATTTTTTTAGAAAATGTTGAATAGGGGGAAGAAATGAGAGGAAATTAATAATTACTGAGTTATTGGGTGTGAAGAGATCTATGATAACAGTGGTGCACCTCATATCCAATAATTATTATTAATTTGAAACAAACAAAAAAAAGTTCTCTCACGTGATGAACCTATTTTTTTTTTTTTTGGTAAGCAAGATTATATATTAGATTATAGATAAGAGTACTAGGGGTACTCAAAACCCATTATAACGTATTGATTACACAGATTTTAAAGCCTCCAAAGGAGCTTGATACCAAGAGTAAAAAGAGATAAAAGGGCTCTTTGACAAACCAACCGAAAGCCAAATCCAAGAAACCGACTTGATGCTCATGATAACATCATCTAAAACTAATAGAGAGTTGTTAAAGATGATGTTGTTTCTTGAATTCCAAATGACCCAAACCGTTGTAAGCCAAATCAAGCATAGCTTCTTCCTTTTCATTCTACCCTTCAGAACCTGCAAAAAATGTGCTATATGAAGGTGACCAGCCACAGAAACATCTAGCATAGTGTCTAGCCATAATCCTATCATATTTAACCTGCGCACAGTAGATTAATGGAGTTTTACCAATATTTCTTGTTTGAATTATAACCAAAGCATTTTAATATTTAAAAAACTAAGGTAAAAAGTTAATTTTTCCGAATTGATTGAAGATAGTATTTTTTTTTTTTCATCTTCATGGCTTTTTCCATAAGGACAAGAACTTTTTTTACATAAGTAGATGCGAGTGATGAATATATATATAATGGTCATAGTTATGTCGTCAACGAGACATAGAACTTTAGGTATCTGTAATAAAAGCAAATAAAATAAGTACAAATTCCACATTGTAGTTGAGCTGATTGATGATTGTCCCACGCTATTCACATTTCATCATTGCTCCATTTTATTACTCTCCTTTGACTTCATTTATCATTACAGAGAAGTACCACTCCTAGTAATAATTTCTTGTAGACATGGATGAGGGTGGGGAACCTCTGCTTGAACAATTAAATGCATCTTTTAAGTCAAAAAAATGTATATTCATCTCATCAATATATATTAATTATGCTTAGTAATAGTAGTTGAAGTATTAAAAATGTCATTATTTCAACGCTCCTCTAACAAAAATAACATCTAGCTTCTAACTAGTCAATTACAAAACAACTTGATTGATGCACATGGGCACCAACAAAATAATACTAATTAAAGTTGTTTGCCCTCAACTCAACGTAAGTGAACTCCCACAGCTTCCCTTTTAATAAACATCATGTATTTCATATATGCAGGGCCAGCCTAAATAACATGCATGTGTCAATGGCAGACATACATACAACGTGGGGACAGAGGTAAGAATCCAAAAGCTCAAAGTAAAATGAAACGATAAGTTATTTTTCTTAAATAAAAAGAGAAAAGAAACCAATGAAGTAATCATGCAGTACAGATGATAGTGTTTGTGTATTCATTGTTGTGGGTTTGTAGCAATCATTTGCGTTGCAAGTATGTATCGTATGCATCAACACTTTGTTACTTAGCGGCGGCCGACATCAATTACACGAACACAATGTACCTATGCAGATTGTGGTGTAACATTTATTTTCAGAATGTACATTACTTAATGAATATAAAATTCGCGGTTTGATTGAAATTTTATTTTTTTTATATGTTAATTTTTTTTAATTTTAAAATTGTTGATTTATAAGCTCAATAATATATGATATACTGTTAAAACATGATAATATTAACTTCTAACTTTTATGTGTTTTCACTTATTATTATTAATTTTGATAGGTCTTGATAATAGTTTTTATTTGACTTAAATGCATTTTTGTTCTTCCAAATTTTTTAATTGTTTGATTTTAGTCTCTCATGTTTCAATTATTTGATTTTGATCCCCTAAATTTTGTAATTGTTTGATTTTGATCCCCAAAATTCAATTGCTTGATTTTGACCCCTCAAATTTGTCTATTTTTGCATTTGATAGTCCTCTAATTACAAGTGGACTAAATTTCTATTTGTTTTTTTTGCCTTTTCTCTTTTCTTTTTTTTTAAAAAAAATCTTCTCTACAATTTTATTTTTCTCCTCTTTTTAATAGTTAAACTTATTTTTAAAAAAAAAATCTTAAATATTTCATTCAACTTATGCCTAATTTTATTTTTCTTCTCTTTTTATTGGTTAAATTTTAAATGTAATATTTAAAAAAATATTAAATATTTCATTCATTTTATGTCTAATGGCAAATTATTTTGACAAAAAATTAAATCACTATCTAATTAAAATAACAAACTCTTTGGTCAATAACTCCCTCATATTTAAGCATAAAGTTCCAAAGTCTAGCAATACGATTAGTCATATAGAATTTCAATTTTTTTATAAGGGATATTGCACACTTGTCCGTATATTCTAAGTTGAATGAAATATTTAAGATTTTCAAAATATTACATTCAAAGCTTAACTGTTAAAAAGAGAAGAAAAATAGAATTGTAAAGAAGAAAATTAAAAAAACAAAAAAAAAAATTAGTCTACATGTCATTAGGGGACTATCAAATGAAAAAGAGAATAAACTTGAGGGGTCAAAATCAAACAATTGAAACATAGAGGGCCAAAATCAAGTAATTAGAAAACTTAGAGAACTAAAATCAAGCAATTAAACATGGGGGACCAAAATCAAATAATTGAGAAATTTGAGGGGCCAAAACTGCATTTAAACCTTTTATTTTTAATTTTAAAAATATTAAAATAACATAGAATAAATTTTAAAAACTTATAACCTTCCTCAATACAAAATATTTTCAATAAAAATAATTTAAAAATTGTATTAAATAAGAATTTTGAAGAGTTAAAATAATTTTTTTTAATTTATTCTATGTTGTTGAAATACTTGTGGGATTAAAATTTATTAATAGTAAAACAATCATTCTCTATGAAAAACATTCTCTTAAGAATGTCAAAATACAGATTTTAGATGTTCAATAAAAATATTTTGAAATTTGAATTGAAGAAGGCAAAGACTCGATTTTAAGAAAGAAAAGAGAGAAAAATAGCTAATTAAAAAAATTACAAGCGCTACTAAGCAACAAAATTAAAGATTGGAGTCTCTTCTAAATAGGAGTCATCTTTCAGGTGATTCGTTGAAGTATTTGACAACTCTTCATGCATTGTCATAGTATATGATTGTTGGTGATGACAAAAACTAACTAAGTTGTTGTGTTGCAAAATTGATGTCAGACCTAATAGTTGTCTAGTACAACAATTTTCCTACCAATCTTCTGCAGCCAAGTATGTCTTCGTATGGAGCAAAGGAGTCTTTATGCAATTTTATACATCGATCAAGAGGAGTTTTGGCATGTTTGCAACCAAGAAGACTTGTGTCCTTTAAAAGATTTAAGTAATATTTTCTTTGGAAATGCTAATACCAATTTTTATAATGTGCAACTTCTATGCCTAGGAAGTATTTGAATCTTTCAATATTTTTTATCTTTAACTCATCGTCAAGTGTGGATTTAATTCTTTCAATTTATTTTAAATTTTTTCCTAGTAAGATGACATCATCCATAGAGTCCCATGAAGGATATTCCCTTGTGGAGAATGAACCAAGAATTATCAGAGTTGGATTGTTTGTAACCTTGAGAGATTAGAAAACCTATCAATTTTTCATACCACTTATTGCTGGCCTGTTTCAATCCATGGAGTGATTTTAGCAGCTTATACACTTGATTTGGTTTGGGCGTTATAACTCCTATCGGAACTGACATGTACATTTCTTCATGCAAATATCCATGCAAAAAAACATTAGTTATATTTAATTGGAATAAACGCCATGAAATGATAGCAGCTAGAGTAAGTAACGTTCTCACAGTAGTGATTTTGGCAACTGGTAAGAAAGTATCTAAGAAATCAAGTCCTTCTGCTTAATTATAACATTTGGCTACTAATCTAGCCTTGTGTCTTTCAATCGTTCCATTTGACTTATGCTTCACCTTATAAACCATTTGCTTCTGATAGGTTTAACATTGAGTGGTGGGATCAACAAAATTTCAAGTCTTGTTGAGTTTCAAATTTATTCTTTATCTATAAAAAAACCTACCAGATTTTTTTAATGTAGTATCCAACTTTTTAAAATTTTACTTCTTTTTTAAATGTAGTATCAAATATTTTGAAATTTTACCTCTAAAAAGGGTGAATTTTTTTGACCAAATATAATTTAAGATGAGATAAACAATAAAAAGGATATTTTAATCAATTCAAAAAATTAGGGAGTGTCAGGGATGGGGTGACAGGACAATTGTTGTTTGTTGTTTGTTACTAGCCCATGTCAGTGTGGCCCATGAGTAGTAAACTAACTTATTTTCTTTGTTCTAAGAAAAGATTTGTTTTTGGAGATTTTTACCTCCCACACCATAATTAAACCTAACACCTCCCAGTTTTTTCATAATATTCAAAATATCTTTGTTAAAATTTTATTAAAAAGAGTGTATAAAAAATTCAGTAGTGCAATTGAAAAATTATGTATGAATAAAAAAACTTGATAGTGTATTTTAAAAATCTGATATGTATTTTAATCTGTTTTTTTCTAAAATATCGATGGGTGGAAAAAATTTATTAGTTTTTAAAAAAAAAATTGATAGTTCATATCGGACAGGTTTAAAAAAAACAAAGATAACACTACTAAATTTTTTTGATAAATCTGATATATTTTATAATTTTTCAGATTTTTGAAAATTTTGATAGTTCGTTTTGGATAGACCATAAAAATAAAACTAATATGATCGGATTTTAAAAAAAAAAATCCGATAAAAATTCAGATTTTTTAAAATTCTGATAAAAATTTATAGATTTTAATAAAAAAATTCAATAAAAATTCATATATTTTTGAAAAATCTGATAGTATATATGAGAAATCCGTTAAAAACTCATAAATTTTTAAAAATCGATAGTAAATATACAAAATCCAATTGTTCAAATCCGGTGAAAATCTGATTTTATACTAGTTTTTTATTTTTATTCGATAAAAACTCATGAATTTTCGAAAAATCCAAAAAAAATTTAAGATTTCTCAAAAATCTAATAAAAACTCAAAATTTTCCAAAAATCATATAAAATTCAAAAAACACAATATCTTTTAAAACTTAAAAAATCACTAAAAATATTATGATAAAAAAATACTATAAGACGGATGTGTCAGATATAAGCGAGGGGACAGATAAAAATATTATTATTTTATGAGGTTTTATTGTTAACATTTTTGTAAGGCCTAAAGTATGAGTTCCATTTGGTTTGGGCTTTGACTGCTAAGTTGGAAAATTAAACTTCATAATTCCATTTATACTCTGACACCCACCAAACACATAAATTATTTAAAATACTGTTTATTTTAACAAATAAAAACAATTTCTTGTCCAAAAGCAAATGTTTCATTTTCAAAATTTCATGTACTTTTAAAAAAAGATATATTTTTAGCGTTTTTTAAAGAGTGGTTAGAGATAGAGGATGAGACCGATTTTTTAAAGTTCTAATTCATACTTAAAGTAGAGTTCCACATCCTTTCTATACATAACAGATTTGTTAGAGTTTGAAAAAAATTCTCTTGCCACATGAGATAAATAAAACCACAAAGATATTCAACAATATGAGGTTGTTATGTAACGAGAGGCAAAGCATCATAGCAACACCAATATTATGAGACTGAATTTTTGGATCATTGGGATCTCTATATGTCTTTAAGGACTATGAATTTTTAATTTTGTTCATTATGATTTTTTAATATTTTTTTTAATATTTTTAATTTATTTATTTGTGATATATAAGCATATTTATTTATTTAATTTTTTTATTACGGGTACATTATATTTTTAAAGATTAATATTTAAAAGAATATTAGAATATTACTTTTCAACATTATTTTATAACTATATTACATGGATAGATTTATGAAGTTAGATTGTTCAAATATTTCGTAACTATTTTTAAAGATTCCCAATATTGTAATCTAAGAACAATGGTCCTAGAAATGTGGGGCTAGAAACACGCACAGGAGACTAGAAAAAAAGTTGGAGACATTGACATTTGTGATTTCATTTAAAGGCCTTACGAGGGTCATATGCATGTCAAACATGTTGTAGAGGTCGTTGTGTTAGTTTAGATTTAAACAATATGTCATGTTAACACCTTTAATCCAATATCAAAATTACATATATTGTATGACTATTAGAATGCAATGAGTGTACTGCATGGTAAGGTAGTTAGATTGTTCGTGAAGTTAATTAGAGAGCAACTATTTTCATCTCCGGTATAAATATAGGTTTTTTCTTTAGCCACCTCCCTATGTGGGTCACCTCCAGCGAAAAACCCAAATTATCCCTGCTTCGGAAATGAACTTTCGAAGCACTTTTTTTTTAAAAAAATTTCCACAATTCGGAAGTGCATCTCCGAAAACACCTCATGGGGGGTGTTTTCGGAGATGAACTTCCGAAAACACCTTTGTTCAGATTTTGGGGGGTTTCGGAAATGAACTTCCGAATTATGCAGAAACTGTTTTTTTTTTTATGTTTTTCTTAACAGTCTCGTATTTTTAATTAAAGGAAACCGGGAAATAAAATAAATGACATATAAACAGAAAAAACTAATATGATAAAAAAAGTAATATATACAAGCCGATCCAAATCCAAAAAAAATAGTGTGCTAAAGATACAATCCGAAAACAAAAATAAATAAACCCGACCACTACTGGGTGTGCCTAACCCTCTCACCCTGGGCCCTCCTCTGCCGCCTGTATGCCGCCGCACGGCCCGCATCAGTGACGATCATCTCCATCACGGCGACTGCCTCTGGACCGCCCTGATGAACGACACCTCGATCCAACGCGTCCCGCCCAAGTATCTCTATCCGCTGGCAGATCGGCAGGAGATCAATGACGTGGTCATCCTCGGCCTGCTGGTTCTCCAGGATCTCCTCGTGTGCTGGCCTAGGAGCGCCGGGAGCGTCGGGTGTCAGTAGAGGATGTGAAACCCGATAGAACCATGTGACGTACCCCTCCACACTGTGCCAGTCCTGGGTGACCCGTAGGCGACGATACTCCTCCGTAACCACATGATGCTCCCAATCCTCAAACATGGCAGTGAGCTGCACTCTGGTCACTGTGTCGGGAGCAGCCTCAAAGGGTGACCTGGGTATCATCTAGACGAATCCGAACTGCCGCATGCACCGCTCAGGGAGATACCGGACCATGATGGTAGTCTCGCATGCCAACCATCCAGAATATAGAGATATGCCGTCAAAGGGGACAATCTGAGTGTAGTCGCTGAACGGTCTTCAGGTGACGTCGTTGTGCATCGTGCGGTCCAGGTACCCACGGTATGGTCCCACCGCATTGTTCCCCCTCTGGAGAACGTATCTGGCGGCCCTGGGCATGGCGTCAACGTACGCAGGATCGATGTGGAAGCCGTGGATGCGGGAGAAGTAGGAGATGATCCAGCTCTGAAACAGAAACACGATAATATATTATAAATAAATACGAAACATAAATAAATACAAAATAATTAAAATGAAACGTATCGTAAGTAGTGTGCAGGATCCGACCAACTGCCTCGTCCTCCAGTTGGAGGCCTCATTCAGCTTCTGGTAGAGGTATGCCAGAGTAGCTGCCCCCCAGTTCCACTGGTGAACGGTATCCAGGTCCATGAAGTAGCGGAGGTAGGTCACGTCGACGTACCTTGCACTCTTGTCCACAAAGCATGCAGCGCCTACCACAAACATGTACCAGCACCGGAGAGCGCAGCCGCGGTGATACTGTGTGAATAGATCGTCACCCGTCTCCTCGGCATCGGCCGCCGCGTCCAGGTGGTGCTCGAAATAGCAGCTCAGTGTGGTGAACCGGATATGAGGCCCATTTGTCGTGATGCACTCGTAGTCAGCAACTTCGGGCTCCATGCCCAAATAGAGCGCCATCCACTGACTGGCCTCGACCCTCTGGATCCGGGAGTGGGTCAACAGCGGCCCCCTGATGGGCAAGTGGAGAAGACACTGCACATCATGCAAGGTGATCGTCATCTCCCCAACCGACAAGTGGAAAGAAGACGTCTCCTTGCGCCAACGCTCCACAAATGCCCCCTGCATGCCGTGGCTGATGGTGGTGTACCCCGTCATGCAGAGCCCGGTAAGCCCTGAACCTCGCACCGCGTCGTTAAACCACTCAGCTGTTGGTTTAAACAGACTGAAAATCTTCCGGGCGTGGTTCACCATTTTCAAAGGATCTATCTTCTGTTACAAAAAAAACAAATAAAAGCATATGTTAAATAGACCGTTAAGAAAATATCGAATAAACGTCTAAATTATAAACGGTTAAATTAAAAAAATACCTCTCCCTCCCAGATACGCCGAGCGACGTGATCGCGGTAGGATATCAGCACGGAAGTGTCAAAGGGCCCTCCCGGGTAGCTGTCCTCCTGCTCATCCTCCTCCCCGGATGGAGGGTCAACATCCGGTACCCCCTCCGGCTCGTGGTATGGCACTGCCACCTCCTCCTCCTGCTCCTCCTCCTCCTCCTCTCGCTGGCGGGAAGAAGATACCCGAGCCAGCCGACTCCTAGATCCAGATGAAGAGGTACCCTCTCCCACGTCCACGGGAACTCGCACACGTCGTCCCCGGCCCTGCCCCCGTCTCTGTGTCGACGCCAGCTGCGCCGCCGCCCGCTCGCGTCTAGCCGACGCAGTCTGGGTCTCTCTACCCTGTCTGATGCGTGCTGGTTGGTTGCCTGACATGTTCCTGTAAACAATTGAAATCGATTAATATGCGAGACAAAAGAAAAAACTAAAAAAATTGCACTTCTGATACAATTCGGAAGTTCATTTCCGAAATTGGGATGGAGGTGTTTTCGGAAATGAACTTCCGAAACACCCCTGCGCAGAACTTCTCTGCAACCTCCAATGGCAGACCCCAAAATCAAACTTCAAAACAACCCATAATGCTTCTAAACAACCTAAATACTACTAACAACCTACCCCTATATCATTTATGCAATTGAAAACAACCCTAACATGCATTTGAAATATGGATCTAACAAATATAAAACTTACAAATTGAGTGATTGGAGGGCTTTTCAATGTAGTATAGCAAAGTGATTGGAGCCTTTGATGCAGCCTTAGAAGTGGGTTTGCAGAAAATCTCAGAGGAGTTGAGTTTGATATTGGTTTAGGGTAAATGATTTAGGGGGAGGGGGGCTGTTTTGCTTAATCTGCAAAACGCGCAATATTTCGGAAATGAACTTCCGAAATGGTGTTTTCGGAAATGCATTTCCGAAATAAGTCAATTTTTTTAAAAAAAAAGGCGCTTTCGGAGATGCATCTCCGAAAACACCTTTTTCTTGCATTTCGGAAATGCATTTCCGAAGTCAGGGGTAGTTTGGGTTTTTCACTAGAGGTGGACTAGAAAGTTGAGAGGTGGCCAAAGAAATTTCCTAAATATATTTGAGAGTTTGGAGGGGAAGAAAGGGGAGGGTTTTGAAAAATAAAAAGAATTAGATGAAAAGGATATTTTATTCATAACATCAAAAACCCCATAAAATGGGGGAACTCAAAAATTGTATTGAATGAGGGTTTTGAAGGGTTTTGAAGGACTTACATAAATTTTCCAAATATCTTTTAGGTTGTAATGATAATGACTTTTTTATCATTCTAAACAAAATCATTTTTTCAAAAAATGTCAAATATTTTCCTATATTTTTTTAAAATTTCATTTTTAGAAGTTTTCCCCTCCCCTCTCATCCAAACTCTCAAACATAGCCTAAATTATGGTTGATGTTATCAATGACAAATATTACAAAGATATCAAGCAAAGCTTGATCTTCACCATACATGTTCATCTTCTCTTCCATGCATAATCATGTTCATCAATGGTGAATCAATTCTCTCATTATCACTCATCCAAGGGACCAATTTTTCCGTGCACAACACACAAAGCTTCACGTCTCTCCTTGCATCACAAGTTTCAGAGCAAAGGACCTATAAGTACATGAGTCTCTCTAAATATAATGAAAGAAATTAGTACCTGAGACCTGTAGATACGAGATTTTTCTTCTAACATGGAAGGTTCAAGTACATACTCTTGATTCCCAGCAATCTCGGATTAATTACTATGTTAGAATAGTATTTCGACACACATATTCAAGAGAACGTATCGAAGTTCTTATATGCGTGGTGGTGTTGGGGACTCAGTGATTTTTAATTTTGTTTTCCAATGTCATTATTAAATGACATTGTTGTAAAGTTATATATCATTTTATTTCTCATAAAATAATAATTATATTTATTAGTAATTGGTATGAAATGCCTAAAACGTCTTATAATTTGGAACAAATATTTCTTGTACCAAATCAACAACTCTATAGTTGAATGTAGATAAAAACAGCTACTTTAGGTAGTTCTTCTTTCTCCGCTGTATGAAAAAAAATGGATATATGCAGAAGCAGAATTAAAAAGCTGAACGATTTATTGAATCAAATCAAAAAATAAATTGAACGTAAACAAAAATTAAGTTTCTTCTCAAAATTTAAAATATGTGAATTTGAGTAAGAAGAAAAAATATAACCTTTTGAGTTTTCATCACCATCAAAATAAATTTTTTTAAAAAAAGAATGGTTAGATGTTTTAGTTTCCAAGAAAACGAATATAAGTAGAAAAATTGTTAATAAGTAAGCATGTATTTTAAAGATTTTTTTAAAATTGATTTCAACATAATTGAGTTTAAAAGAATTGATTTATGTTTAGATAATATAAAAGTAATTATTATCTATTGTTTGGATAGTTTTAATAAAATTGATTTTAAATTGTATAATTATCAAAATGATAATAAATTTTTGCGTTAAATAAGTTTTTGTCCCTATAAATATTGCAGTTTCATTTTTAAGTCTCTCCCTGTCTTTAGGCAACGGTTTTTACAAAAAAAACTATTGCCAAAACCAGCTGAAACCGTTGCCAAAATTCAAGAGGGACTAAAAAAATGAAACTGCAATATTTATAAGGACCAAAAACTTATTTAATCCTAAATTTTAATACAAATAAAATAAGAAAAGTAAATGATAAAAATTAAAGAGGATAAAAAATGAAAATTTAAAGAGTAGTAATAAATAATATATAATAAATGTAGAATCAATTCTATTAAATTGAAAATTTAGTAATCTAGAATTCGTGCAGAGGTCATGACACTGGCCAAATATTGTTTCCATCAGACTCAGTTCTCAATAGGAATTCGTTTTCCACTCGAGCTAAATTGCTTAATTAGGAGAATTGATTTTAAAAAAATATTCAAACAAAAAAAAACCAATTTTTAAATTGAAGTAGACCAGAAATATTTTTGGGACTTTTTCAAATTGACATTGAATTTTACAAAATCACGGTAGCTTTTCACATTTAAGCCGAAGCTATCTTTTAGAGTTTCTAGAAAATCACAGTAAAATGACATTTTTAGTTGGTGAGAAGCTAAATCAAACACGCAGTCTTCAAAAGTCTCATTTATTTAATACAGTACAAATTAAATATTTTTTACAGTAACTAGATTGTTTTGACCCGTGCGATGCACGGGTATTTTAGAATTGAAAAATTATTATATTTATTAAAAGTTGATATTTAGTTTTTTATTAACATGATAAACTATATTATTAGTGTTAATTTATAACAATTACATCACATCAGAACACTTCTTATTAATATTATTCTATTATATAATGTTATCTTTTTTTTTTGACAGAATATAATGTTATCTTTTATTTACCATAAAAGTTGAATCATTCATAATTTTATTAATATAATAACACAAAATTTTAATATTAATTTTAAGAATTTTTTGATAAAAATTTCTAAAAGTTAAACTTATAGTATTTTGAGGTTAAGTATATAACTTGTGTGTTGCATGATTTTTATTATAATATATTTATAAGAATTTTTTATGTTGAAATATGATTATTATTTTAAAAAAATTCATAATTTTGATAAATTATAATTTTACTAATAAATATGTGAATTTTGTGATGTTTTATGTCACTTGCTTCTTTTTTAATTTTTAAGGATCTTCAAAACATGATAACAATATAATTATAATTAGGTATAAAAACTTTAATAGTTCAATATTATCAAATTTCTCAAAGCAACATTGAAAAACACTTAAAAGATAATATCAAATTTTCTATCAAACAAATATTTCATTTTTTAATCATTTAAATTTAAATTTTCTTTAATTTTTTATAATCTGCTACCTTATATATTAAAATTATTATCATTTGTATAAAATTTTGAAATTTAAATAATAGAAAAACTACTTAAAGTTTTTTTAATGGCCGAAAATCTACCATACCAAACAAAATAATAGAAGAAAAATGAAAAGAAAAAGAAAATAAAAAGATTGATTTACCATGATTATATTTTAAACCACTTATTTATAACTCTTTTAATCTCTAACGTGTTTCATAAAGAATATCGCACATGTCTTTAATATTCTTGCGCATAAAAGCATATACTTCTATATTCTTATTAAAATATCCATTTTTTTACACCATCACCATCGAATTTGTCCATTAACATTCTTCAAATAATAAAATCCAAAATAAAATAAAAATAGATTATCTTATTTCTCAACTTAAAGATTATAAAATAAATTAATAATAATTGTATTTTTTTTTAGTTTTGTTTTTGTTTGTTGTATAAACAAACTAAAGTTTTTGTGTTTAAGAAGTGTTATAATCGTAAGGGTATATCATGTTTAATTTTTATTAAAATTGAAAGGATAAGAAGAATTTTAAAACTGGTATCAAAATGAGTATACATTACAAAGGTGTTTTTGATAAGACTTATACATAATGAATTCTAAGAACTATTTTTTAGACCATTGTTGAAATCAAAAGTATAAGAATAATTTTAAAATTAGAATAATTTTGAATCATATAAAGGCGTGGCATTTAGTCTTAATATGTGATATTTACTTCAGATGTGCGATATTTAATCATTGGTAATAAGTTAGCTCATACACCGAGAGATCGTGCGCTCCCACAGATAATGTGACGATCCCCTTGATGGATGATCTGTAAGTACATCTTAAGTGCTCTTTGATCCTTGAAGTCTGTCTTACCATGGTGAACCCCCAAAGGAAAACTCACCTAAACTTTTTCACACAAAAAAAACTACTATCTATAAAAGTTAATCGATATGAATTTTTATACAAATAAATATGTATGCAATTTGTTTAAATATTGTTTAAATTATCTAAATATTAGAGTTAATCTAAATACTTACATGAGGTGCCATTAACAAATGAATAATCTTTTATCCTGCCACAAAAAAATTAATATTCAATACACGTATATAAAGTATGAAAAAGAAGATAAAAACTATCATACAATTTTGAAAAGTAGCACAAAAATGAAGATATGAAACTAAAGTGTCATACTTATACTCATCTAAAGCTAGAGCAAGTATATCAATAAAAATTATAACAGAAAAATTTATTATTAAAATTTGATATTATTACAGTTATTATGGGAGTAGTTGAAAGATTGTTAAAGTTTTTTTTTTATATAAATATAAATGACAGTAATAATTTTTCAAATTGTAACGTTTAAATTCACTAATTGTTTGGTTATATAATTTATATCATACCATTCAATTAAAGTATAAATGTGTTGTTGTATATTATTTAAATTTATTATAATTAAACGTTTTCAGTAATGTATTTATTTGTCATAAAATGTATAATAGACCTATAAGTTATGAGAATTAGATGATAATGAAATTGTTACATAAGTGCTTATTTAATGGTGGTTTTGTTGTATAAAAAATTAATTCATAAATTTAGTATTTATTTATTTATTTATTCATAATTTAAGAAACTATTAAATATTCTAATGATATAGGAGATTTCTCGTATAGAATAATTTTTAGGAGATGTATCAATAGATATTAAATTAAGTTAATAAAAAATTTAGAAATTACATTAAAAAATCAAAAGCATTATACATATACATCATTTATTTTAAAAACTCATTAAATGAGATTATTTAATGGTGGAATTGAGAAACTCCCTCTAGTTAAATAAGATTTTAACGGAATAGAATTCACAAATATACTAAATAAAATTTAATGACTTTATTTAAAATATTAAATTAATTAATTGGTTAGATGTAGAAATAGTGTAACGACAAAATTTTTGAAATTGATGTGTATAATGATAATTTTCCATTTAAAAAAATATAAAAAAAATAAAAATTTTCGTAATTTGTTTTTTTTTGAAAATATTTTTATTTATATTAATAAAGAATTAAAATAAAATGCTTATAAACTTTAATATATATATATATATATATATATATATATATATATATATATATATATATATATATATATATATATATATATATATATATATATATATATATATATATATATATATATATATATATATATATATATATATATATATATATATATATATATATATATATATATATATATATATATATATATATATATATATATATATATATATATATATATATATATATATATATATATATATATATATATAATAAAGAATTGAAGAAGATAGAATATCATAAAATTAAAAACTTAAAAAATGGAACAAAAGATCAAGTGATATGTATGTAATAAAAAAAATGTTAAAAAGCATGTTAAAAATCATGATAAATTTATTTTAGTATACAAAAATTATAATAATGTTAATAAGAATATTTATATAAATAATATAATAATATGTTAAAATCATGATAAATGATATATAGTTTTGATTTAATTTAATAAATTTACTTAATTACAAATTTTTCTTATGTGTGTAATATTATTAAATTATTTTATTTTTTATTTAGCACTATGAAAAATTATTTTAGTATACAAAAATAATAATAATGTTAAAAATAATATTTATATAAATAATATTATTCTTAATAATAGTTGAATATTATATTATTATTATTAGTTGATCAATTTTAAAAGAAATATAGAAATAGAGTAGGTATTAATTTTAAATTTAAAAAGTTAAAAATAGGGTTGGTGTTATAGTGGATATTAAAATGACATGTGTCTAGGTTAATTTGAGAGAAATTATTAGAATGACATGTGTCTAGGGTTGTCATCATGACAACCTTAGATTTATATTAAGTAGATTATCACACAAATAATTAAAAAACTAAAATACCTATTTTATTAGTCTAATTGGGGTACTAATGAAAAGGAAATGCTAATTGTTAAGAAAATATAAAATCAAGAAAGGCAAGAATAAATCTCAACCATTCATTATCACCACCACCCCATGATTCCTATTAAAAGGGAAATTAAATTAAAAATAAATTAAAATATCCCCTATAATATAGTGACATGTGTTCATTCTTGTATTTCTTCTCCAATTTCCTTCGTACTAAATAGCATTACTCTAATGAAAAAATTATGGTAATGGAAATTCTAATATTTAGAAGTAGATAACCGATTGATATTTTCCTCGAAAATACTGTACGGCTTTTTTTTCAAAAAAATTCTAAAAATAAAATAGCATTCTATTGGTGTAATAGAAAACAAATAAGCTTACACCAAAAAAACGAATAAGCAACCGCAATTAAACCGTTTCCATTTCCTCCATCCATTGTGCTACATAAATATACTAAACACCCTGTGATCTTACCATTCAATCGTCAAAACAGATCAACAACAAACCAGAGAGGCGTCTTAATAAACGTCCATCTTTCAATCCATTCCATTTCGATTTTTCAATCTCTTCCATTTCGATCATTCATCTTCCGCAAAAATGAGAGAGTGTATTTCGATCCACATTGGTCAAGCCGGAATCCAGGTCGGAAATGCTTGCTGGGAGCTCTATTGCCTCGAACATGGCATTCAGGTAACAAACAAATCATCGCTCGTAATCGCAATAGATTTCTTGCTTTCGTTCCTCTTTTGTTATCTAGTTTTAGTCAAGGTTTTAAATAAAGATTGCAGTGTAAAGGTTTCGCGTAAAGGCTTTTAAGATTTTAGATTTTTGTTTGCATTCTACAATGTGGATTCTATGTGGCATTGAATCTTGGAGTGGTTCGTATTTGATTTTGCATTCCTTGAAATGATTTACGATTCTAAATATGTGTAATGTTCAATACGAATTAAGATTTGTATTCAGTTTTTTATTTCTTGATTGGTTCAAAATGTAAATTTATTTGCAATTGGTTGTTAGCTAGGTTTTAAAAACGCAATTTGTAATTTATTTGCAATATGTTATTCTTAGTGTGATGACTGCAATCAACATATATATTCGATTGAAATTACGAAAGTCTTTATGTGACCACAATGCTATAGCTACCGTTATTTAAAATGTTTGTATAAATTATTTACCAGGTCTTCATTTTTGCTCATTATTTTTTCTTTCAAATCATTATTAAATTAGCCTAGGGTTTACTTGGACAGTACTTTCTAGAATAATAGCTTGTTCCGTCATTCAATTTACTAAAGTAGTTTCTTTCTGTAATTTTAAGATCAAACATGTATCCTGTTTATATTATTTGTGAAGATGTGTAAAGCTTTTATAACTTGTCTATGAACCACGGTCACCCCAAACATGAACCAGACACTGACACGACAACACCAATAATAATTTTAAGAAAATGAATAAATTAAACGTAATCACAAGTATCGGTGCAGGTGTCCGACACAGACACATCTTTTTCGGAGGTGTCGCCATGTCGGTGCTACATAGTAACTTGTTCTTTCTTTGAATCCTGTTTAAATTCCTAATTAATTTTTCTCCCAATTTATGAATATTATAATCAACATATTTTCATCCACTGCTTTTTTTATTTAATTTTGAATAGTTTAATTATCTCATTTCTTAAAGTTAAACGGCATCTTATAACTTTCTAATAATTAAAAGGACAAATTCTAAACCTAAGTGTGAGTTTATTTACTATATATGGGTGTGTAATGAGGGTGTTGATATGAATGGTGTTGCGGTTGACTTAGTTGTACATAGCAGTTGCAGTATAAATGTTTTAGAGGTCTTTGCAAAGATATCAGAATGACATTTACAGTGTAATCCAACAGTAATTTGGAAATGTACTTTGTGTATGGTTGAATCAGCACTTCACTTGCCATTACCACATCCCCATTCACTTTAAAGTTATTTCAAGAAGCTCCAAGTCTTAGCTTCTGTGTTAATGTGGTTTTACGATGTGATTATGTAGTGCAATCTACTTCTTGTTTTTGTCACACATGCTTTGGAGTTAAAATTTGTTTCTTGTATGGTGTTTCAGGCTGATGGGCAGATGCCAAGCGATAAGACAGTAGGAGGAGGTGACGATGCTTTCAACACCTTCTTCAGTGAAACTGGAGCTGGAAAGCATGTACCTCGCGCAGTTTTTGTTGATCTCGAGCCTACCGTGATTGATGAAGTGAGGACTGGGGCATACCGCCAACTATTCCATCCTGAACAGCTCATTAGCGGAAAGGAGGATGCAGCTAACAACTTTGCTCGTGGACACTACACCAGTAAATAGTCATATATTTCAAATACAACATCTTTTCCTTGTTAAATATCATATCAAATTATAATATTGTTGTTTTGTTTTCAATTAACTCAGTTGGAAAAGAAATTGTTGATGTATGCTTGGACCGCATCAGAAAGCTTGCAGACAATTGTACTGGTCTCCAAGGCTTTCTGGTTTTCAATGCTGTAGGCGGAGGCACTGGTTCTGGTCTTGGTTCCCTTCTGCTGGAACGTCTTTCAGTCGACTATGGCAAGAAATCCAAGCTCGGATTCACTGTTTATCCTTCTCCTCAAGTTTCAACCTCTGTTGTTGAGCCTTACAATAGTGTTCTCTCCACTCATTCCCTTCTCGAACACACTGATGTGGCTGTCTTGCTTGACAATGAAGCCATATACGATATTTGCAGGCGCTCTCTTGACATTGAGCGACCCACCTACACTAATCTCAATCGTTTAGTTTCTCAGGTATATAAGTTATTGTTAATAAAAACTTAGTTTCACTCCGCGTTCTCTATATCATGATTGTGCAATTTGTACCCTGAATGTCAATAGCAAGAATCAGGTCCTGATAACTAATGTTTATGTTGTTAAAATTGAATCAAAGTGCATCGTAGTGTATAACCAACCGCTTAATTGAAAACCAATTCTATTGTAATTTATGTGCTGTGTTGTGCCCCTTTTAACATTTTGCTGGTATGTTATATCCAGGTGATATCATCACTAACTGCTTCCTTGAGATTTGATGGTGCCTTGAATGTTGATGTTACTGAATTCCAGACTAACCTGGTGCCATATCCTAGGATTCACTTCATGCTTTCATCTTATGCTCCTGTGATTTCAGCTGCGAAAGCATACCATGAGCAGCTATCAGTTGCTGAAATCACAAACAGCGCATTTGAGCCATCGTCTATGATGGCCAAGTGTGATCCACGCCATGGCAAATACATGGCTTGCTGTCTTATGTACAGAGGTGATGTGGTGCCTAAAGATGTTAATGCAGCTGTTGCAATTATCAAGACCAAGCGCACTATTCAATTTGTTGATTGGTGCCCTACTGGATTCAAGTGCGGAATCAACTATCAGCCTCCAACTGTTGTTCCAGGGGGTGATCTTGCCAAGGTGCAGAGGGCTGTCTGCATGATCTCCAACTCCACTAGTGTTGCCGAGGTTTTCTCACGCATTGACCACAAATTTGACCTCATGTATGCTAAGAGGGCATTTGTTCATTGGTATGTTGGTGAAGGGATGGAAGAGGGTGAATTCTCGGAGGCTCGTGAAGATCTTGCTGCACTTGAGAAGGATTATGAGGAAGTTGGTGCAGAGGCTACTGAAGGTGAAGATGGTGATGATGGAGACGAATATTGATTAATATTGCTTTTCTAGCCTGATTTTTTTATGCGTTCAGTGTGCTGTCTTCTTATATGTGTCCTTTATGTGGAGCTTCTGAGTTTGTCTTGTTCCTGTACTAGATAATAACTTCAATCATAAGGCTGCGGCTTTATGCTTTTGTTTGGAATAAGTCATGCATGTGATGTTATGTTACCAATTTTTAATGATACATTTTTTTAAATTTTTTTTGCATGTGTTACATTAAGCGCTCCATGGAAAAAAAAAAAAAAAAGAGAAAATACATCAACTTTGGGCCGTTTTTGTTTGAATCGAAATGAAATAGAGGGGCCAAAAGGTGGTATTTTTTTTAGTCTTTTAGTTCAAAAATAGAGGGTATGATGAGATTTTTTTTTCTTTAAAAAGGTTAACCAAATTACTATTGGAGTGCTTTATATACGGTTTTAGGTTACTGGATTAGTAATGATCCTATGTTAGTAACTAAGTTATGAAGGTTAGTTTTGTTACTTGTGATTCAAGTAAATTTTGCGGGTGACTCATGATTTTTCCTTTATTTATAAACTTCTCTCGATACTAATAATAAATTCAATGAACATACATTCTTCATTCAACATTATGGTATCAGATGATATCAAATACATTCTTCTAGTATATTCACTCATCACCTTTCTTTTGAGTGAATTTCTTCGCATTCAATAATGGTGAATTCTTAATAATCATGATTATTCATCATCTTCTAACAATAATATCAAACCACAATACATTTCACAACAATACCAATAACAATTCTAGCCATAATAACAACAATCAACCAAACAAGAATCCGACTCTTGATCAATCGAGTCCATATTATTTTCACCTAGTTGAAAATTATGGTGTTGTCCTTATTACCTTTCCCCTTTCCCGAAACAATTATAAAGCATGAAGTCGTTCCATTAAATGTGCCCTATTGAGCAAGAATAAACTCAAATTTATCAATAGAAAAATCACAACATCAACGGAAATTGACCTTTCTATTTGATTCTTGGAAAATATGCCACAACATTGTACTTTCTTGGTTAGTTTCTTCTCTCTCATCAGAAGTTATACAATGTACCATCTATGTAGATAATGCATCATTATTGTTGTACCCCAATTTTTGACCCTGAAATCCCACCTCATTTGCATTAGATCTCTAAGAGTATGATCATCATTATCATCATTCATAAATCATTCATGCATCATTTGCTAACAAAAAATATTGTGTTTGCTTGTTGCATGTGTCCCAAGATAGGTAACTAATCGAAGAGCTCAAGCAAATTAGGGTTTGAGGCTCACAAAGGAGATCAAGCTTTCTCATATGCTCAAGTGATTTCCCTCATCAATATCCAAGCCCAAGTGTGGCTCAATTCAAGATCAACAACTCTCAAATTCATCTGATACACAATTAGGGTTTTTTGACCTAATTCTTTGGGAAGTTGACTTTTGGTCAAAGCATGGTTCCATGGATCAAAACATGATTCAAGGATCTCCAATGCCTCATTATAATCCACTCATAATATCCATTTAGCTGGAAGAGCTTAATTCCACTAATGCTTAGAAGAAATCAATTCATCTGGAAAAAGTCAACTATTCAAGATCACCTTTGACTTTTGAGGAATTTGGTCAACCATGGACTTTTGAAGATCAAAATCATGAACATATGGTTATTGAAGTCTTTTAGTCAAGAAAAATCAAAAAAATTAAGGATATCAAGAAAGTCAACAAAAGTCAAAGTTGAAGAATTTCTAAACACTTAGAAAATTTCAAGTGTTTTATACTTAAAAAGCTTCAAACTTCATGCACAAGTTTAACCAAGATTCAAGTTGAATTTGAAAAAACTCGCAACATGAAAGTTGTAGACCTTGATTCAAACTTCAACTTTGCTAATGACAACTCTTTCCCTAAAAATGATCCATCTGAGAGATATAGACCCATGAAGATTTTTTCAACACTTGGAGAAATTCTCAAAGTGATTTTGATCTAGATTTTTACCAACTTTATGGCCATTTTACACTAAGATGTAAGTTGATTCAGCAAACGTGACCAACATGGAAGTTGTAGATCTTGTTTCAAGGTTTCCAAAATGTCCAAGAGCACAAAATTTCCATACGTGAGCTAAAAGAATCGAAGATAAGAACATGGTTTCATACAAGGTAGAATTCAATTTATTTTTTCATGAACAACTTCATTGTACACTTCATTAAGCAAAGAGATCATACTTTTCAGCACCATTAGCTTGCAAATATCTCCATAATTGAGTGTTTACACAACTTATTGAACCATTATCCAATTGATTCAAGTTTTGTCCATTCTAATTTTTCATTAATGGCACAAAGGCACCATTGCCATTCTCATAAAGCAATATCTTTTGCAAAAGTCAGTGCATTGAGCCTCTCATCTATTTCCTCTTATCACACTTCATTCTAAAGTGAAGAAGCAACCTCTCTGCATCCAAAAACTCTAGAGCGCACTTATACTTCACCATTGGAACCATCATCTTCGTGTAACTTGAAATTTCAAATGAAACCAAACCATAACTCCATGACTTGCAATTTTTGTTACCTCGAGCCCTCAAGCCTCTTGCCTATAAATAGAGAAGTCATTTTCACTTCAAAACACACAAATTCATTACCCTAGTCACTCCCAAACACTCTTGTATTCAGAATTGACATTTAAAGAACTCCATTAAAGCTTGAAATTCAATTCTTCGAATCTCCCATTTCCAACATGTTTCTTGTGAACTAAGCATTCAAACACCTTCCAAACATCATATAGAGTCTTCTGTAAGCATTAAAAACCATATGTAACACCTTAATCAAAACCTCATAATCTCACTTGTTCATCACTGCAACTTGAGGTCTCCAAAAGGATCGAGACACTTTCAATCCAAAGTAAGCATTGCAATAGCTTCCTGGGAGTTCAGTGAAGCTATCCATATCATCATAACACCTCCAAAAGTGCTCTAACCTCAAATTTGATTCTCACTTCAGAGGTAAGTCAACCTGACTTTGAACTCTAAGATTATGGTACCATTATGAACAATTCTTGATACCATCCCTTTTAGAATCATGTAGGGAACATTAACCTTCTGTTGGTATTCGTTTATCATGTGTATATGCAATTTTATTTTATTTTGAAAATTTAGGGTTCATAGAGTTTTTTCTGGAAATTAATGGATTAATGTTAAAATAAATTAATGAGAGTCATATGGTTGGATTCGTGGTTAATAAATGAGTAACTTTCATTTTTGTATCTTCACAAATGGTTGAGAATTGAACAAGTTTGAAAATCCAACCATGGGTGTTGTTGTTGCTTCACGGAGAAGATGAAGTTGGTTGAAGTTCAAAATTTGAAAACTGAAACTTGTTTTATATTATATTTAATATATTGCATTTTAATAATTGGATGTATGGCCACCCTACTGGTAAAGTGCGCACTCTTAAGTCTCTCTCCCTTGCCTAGGCCGCGGGTTCAATCTCCACCTTTTGGCATTTTGTGATTTTATTTGATTTTTCACATTTCTAACTTAGTTACAAATTTATTGAATCAATTCCATGTTACTAACACACCAAGCGCTTGGACCAATGGTAGTTGTTTTAAATTGTGAGCATTAGGGCGTGGGTTCAAGACCTGCCAAGTGCAAAACCTTGTTTTAATCACTCTTTTCTTCTAGTTTTATTCACAACTTTGACATTTTATTTAAAATAGCAAATAAACTTATTTTTATTTGATTTTTTGTACACTCCCTATTTATGGTACATACTTTGTGAATATATTTTGAAAAGCCCAAAAATATTTTTATTAGATCAACTTTTAATTAATTAAAAAATGGTATTTTTAAATACCTTTAAAAAACTCTTTTATTCAAAATGATTACAAATGATCTTACCAATTGACTTGTACATATTTTTGTGAATCAATTAGGGTTAAGATAAGTCAATCTTGAAAATATTAACATGTTCCCTTAGTTGCCTACCTAGGGTTTTATTTAAACTTTCCAATAAATGGGTTTAGTTTAATACACAAAAAATCAAAAC
This sequence comes from Vicia villosa, assembly GCF_029867415.1. Lineage (NCBI taxonomy): Eukaryota > Viridiplantae > Streptophyta > Magnoliopsida > Fabales > Fabaceae > Vicia > Vicia villosa. Next base: position 57,029,463 of record NC_081180.1, read on the forward strand.
CCTAATCCAAGATCCCTTTGATCTTTTGATCCTAATGCAATACCATGTTGATATTAACTTGATTGCCATGATCTCAATTTGTTCATCTACTTGTACATATTCTTGGTCATTTACATCTTTGTGCATTTATACTTTGGATATTATCTTTGTGTGTGTGTGTACACACACACACACACACACATTGTCTACTAACCCCACATGCATGAGATATTTGTCTATTCATCATCACATCATACTCATACATACATGATATGATCTTTAGGTATGTCATCCTTTCTATTCATCAAACTCTTACACTTGAGTTCATACATTGATATCTTTAAAATGTATGATTCACACAATATGTCTATTCATCCTTTCTATCCATGATACACACAATATGTATCACACACCACTTGAGACACCCACCCTTAATGCTTGCTTAAGATGTATGATTCCTCATTGTTGCTAAAATCCAAACGAATGGGAATGGTATTGACTAAAATTGTCAAGGTACTCATTCTCTTTTCCAAACTCTTTTACTTTGTGCTTAGTATTGTTAAAGCTTGACACTTTCTCCTTGTTTTAAAAATGATTTTGTATTGTTAAAGCTCAACCTTTTTTTAAACTCAAACCCTTGGTTTTGTATTGTTAAAACTCAACCACCCTCTTTTAAAATCAACCCCTGTCTTGTATTGTTAAAGTTTTAAAAACTTGTTAAGTATTGTTAAAGCTTAACATTTTAAAAATCCATTGAGTATTGTTAAATCTCAACACCCAAAAAGATTTTGCCACTTGGCTCTTTTATTTTTCTTTTTAAGGGGAACTACAAATGCTCTGACTTTCCTATTGCACTTAAGGAGCATGTAGGTACAAGATGCAATGTCTTGCCGAGCACACTTTTAATAAAATTTCTTTTCCCACCATCTCACTCTATTTATACAAAAAACACTAAAACAGTTTATAACGATAATAACAATATTATATTCAAAGAGGTTCCTATAGAGTACTACAGATGTGAGGGGTGTTAATACCTTCCCTTTGTATAACCAACCCCCGAACCTAAGATCTCTGATAAATTTATTAGTTTTGATTTTAAAAACTTCTTTGGGTTTTATTTCTCTCTTTATCCCATTTCCTTTGGTAACAATAAAGCGCGGTGGCGACTGTACTAAAATGTATGAGCTAAGTCAATCAATAGTTCTAGTCTCAATTTTTCACCGTTACAATTGTCATAGTCAGTGCTATGAAACAGATTTTTCAAAGATGGTCATTATTGATTCTATAATGTCCCACAACAAATTCACTCCATTCAACAAGGTGAAAAATTAATTATTGCATACTTTAATGAATTAAAGACGTTATGGGAGGATTTAAAAGTCTCTAGAATACTACCTACTTGCTATTGTGGTTCACATTCAACAATCATAAAACAAAAAGATATGGAATATGTTATCTATTTCTCAAAATATTGCAATGATACATTCAACAATGGCAAGTCTCAAATTTTCATGGAGTCTTTATCTGGTGTCAACAAGGTGTTTTCTTCCATTATACAACAAGAATCACAAATATAAAGATCTATCACATATGATTCCTCCAAGATACTCCTCACGAACACAAAAAAGTCTCAGCGAAATTAGTTAGAGGTTGTGGAAGGCCTAATTTTCAATATGAAGGTGTTGTCAATTCCAAAGTATGCTCTTTTTTTTAGGAAAATTGGTACACCATTGAGTTGTGCAACTTCAAACATGGATTTTCACCTAACTCTATATAATATTCTCTTTGTTCTTGAATTCAAATTCAATCTTATACTATTATGTTAATTATCTCCTAACAACAATTGCGACCTTATATTTGATCATCGTTCATGCCTTATTCAGGAACAACCCTCATTGAGGATGATTGAGGCATGCTTGAGTTCAAAATAACGTGTACATCCTAGATCAGAATATCCATATTTTCCTTTTCTTTTGACAATGTTGTACCTTTTAGCACATGTCACGGGGTGGGCAGTGATTCCCTTTGGGGAATTGACTGTTGTGGTCGGACGTATAAAGCATTTTCGACAGCACCCCAGAGTTTCGGTGGAAATTGATTGATTTAGTCGGACGTGCAAAACGTCTCCGACAACACCCATGCCTTTATTTTGTGTGTGCCTTGTGATGTGGGGAACTGATTGCTTTAGTCAAACGTACAAAGTGTCTCTGACTGCACCTCTAACTTTAGATGTATTGGGGCTCGATCATGTCGGTCATACCCCGGGTTTGCAGTTACTAAAAAATATCACAAAGAAGCAAAAATTTCAGAAAATATAACATTTCATTAAACATATCACGATATTTCTCTACATAAGGAAGATGATGATAAAATCATAGGATTTAACATAAATGGGAAAAATTAAAACATAACCAGGCGTGTTAACCACTATTTATTCTCCTCATTTGCCATTCGTTTAAGAATGCTTTGTAGCAAGTGGAGCATTTTCACCTTCCTTTGATTGTCTTGAGGTGGGAAATTCGGCTAGATTAGTTACTCAAAGATGGAGCGATCGTTTCTCTATAGGAATAACCCTGTAGCCCCCTTTTTTGTGTACTCCGTGTAGAGTTCTCTGTAATGGAAACATATGTATAAAAATACAATCATTTTTTGAATGAAATGATTTTGCTTTACTTTTGTACGTGTTTGAAGTATTTTTGTAGGATCCTTAGTGCTTAGATCTAGATATTTGTGAACTTACGAGGTCTTCCCTCGAAGTTAATTGGGCGTCACTTATGTCATTCACGGCCAAAGTTTATTTCCCCTTCCCTCCACCAGATGAAAACTTGTTAGATGTAAATGTATGACTGACCCACCGTGGCATCTGGAACGTATAGCTGCTAGACGGGGGTAGGTCGTGATTGCTTGAGGGGAGTTAATTGTTGTGACCGTACATACAAAGCATCTTCGGAAGCACCCATCTCTATAAATAGAGAATTGATTGCTTTATCCTGATGTATAAAGCGTCTTCGACAACACCCCCTAACTTTCAGTGGGAAATTGATTGCTTTAGTCGGATGTGCAAAATGTCTCCGAAAACACCCCTGACTTTCTTTTGTGCGTGCTTTGTGATGTGAGGAAATGGTTGCTTCAATTAGACGTATAAAGTGTCTATGACAACACCTCTGACTTTAAATGTACTTGGCCTCAATCACGTCAATTGTACCTTAGGTGTGTAGTTACTACATACAATCACAAACAAACGAAGATTTTAAAAAATATCAAATTTATTAAACATTGTACGATGTTTATGTACATAAGGAATATGATGATACAATCATAGCATTTAACATGAATGGGAAAATGGAAAACATGACCTAGTGAGTCAGCCGCCGCTTATTCTCCTTGTTTGCCATGACTGGTCTGGCTGCTTTTCGGGGGATAAATGCCCATTCTGCTAAGTTGCCCAATAAGGGTAGCTACATTGATCTCCATGGTCATGCCTTCTCCTTGATCCTTCTCGAATGCTTGATATATTCTTTTTCCCCTCGAGGTCAGCATTGATGGTGGCCGGTTCTCCTTGGAGATTATGATACTTCAACTTTAGGTGCACCAACGAGGCGATGACGTTCAACATGGCTGCAAAAGGTCTTCCCAAGATGCAGTTACAGACGCTCCTATAATAGACAATAAGAAATCATGAGTTTAGTGTTTTGTTGTCCTTTCCGCTGCCTACAGAGACCATCAATTCCACATATCCCCAAGGACGAGTATTTGTTTCGTTGAATTCTTGGAGGTCGAAACACTCATACGAACACAAGCTCCCTCTATTTGTTGTTGTTGCATGACAATGTTCACTGGCCGCCGCAACGGTTCATTTGTGCAGCACTGTTCATCTGGCCGCTGCAGCCCCTGACTCAATATTTCCAATTCTTGATTTGTCTGATTTTTGACTTATTCTTACTTTTTCAAATTTTTGACTTACTTGATTGTTTGCCTTATTGCACAGATCTGCGACTCACAGATAAACATCCATAAACAAACCAAATTATAGTTTATCACAATTTTGTAAACTAGCATTTGTTCATCCAGTTCAAAATCATCCCTATCAAAGGTATCAATAGGGTTATCAACATTAACAGATTCATGAGCATACATATCATATACATTAGAATTAGGGGAAACCTCATCAATTAATTATCTCTAAGGATTTTATCCAAAATTCTTTTTTGCCACAAACATTAATCACATATAAAAGAAAAAGGGAGAAGACAGGAGGATAAGGAACCCTCATTACCCCTCTGTTTAGCCACTCATATATGAATAATACCCCCTTACCTTGAAATTACAGAACAATGAACTTTCGCCTTTTGGGATTTTTAGTTCTTCCAACGCTCTCCTAGATTTCCTTCTGCCTTTTTCTGCCTTTATCCCAACAAAATACATACTCTTAATTTTTCAATCTAACTTCTCTATTTAAACTAAATCAACCCTAATCCTCATAATTTTAATAAATCTCACAACACCCCCATCTCTTATTAATTCCACCATTTTCCACTTAATTTTAAATAAATACTATTTTATCCCATTTTCTATGAAATCTAAAATTATTTTAAATTAATTAAATAACAATAATTCTAATCGAATTTCTACCATTCTTAACAATTATATAAATCAATTATAGCACTCAAGTAAATAATATAATTTCATATAAAATCAATTAAAAGAATTATTCTAAAGGCGGTGTGTTACATCTTACACTCCGAGGTTTGCTTGCAAGACCTGAAGGTCAGACAAGGCTTCTGATTGCAATAATGAAGGTGGAGCAGGAGGATTGATCAGTGTAACTTGAGTAGATCTGGCTATCTGAGGAACCTAAATCAAATACGGATGTAACAAAATCACCAGTTTAGGATTTGGGATGTCTTGCAAAGAAGGTATAGGTGATTGATTGATCATTGCTAGAGCAACAACAATAGCTACGCGCGCGCGAAAAATTGAGTAGCTTTAGATCCAACTATCACAAAGTATTAGAAGTTGCAGATTTGGAAATTCAAGGACTAAGAATTGGGGCGATGCTTGATTGAATCGAAATGTTATTATTCTCCGAGTTTGATTTGAAATGCTCTTTATTTGGTGACTTGAAGAGGTTGCAAGCTGATGAATTGGAAAGCAAACATGAAATTATGGAAATCGTAGGAATCATAAGTTGATCCCCCACAGACGACACCACTTTTTCATTCTTGAACCAAAATTGAGTTGGGAACCAGTAGTAACGAGGGATCAAAGCTTCTGATGGGTTGGAGTGGGGAGGGGGACATGCAAGGTTAACACTCCAATGCTCAAGTCAGTATGTGAGGGAGAAAAGTGAAGTGAAATTGTGTTTGAAACTTGTTACCTCAGTTTGGCGTCTTCTCTATATATAGAGAGAGGGAAATAACAAACTTGTTATATGTTAGAAGTGAATTGGAGAGAGTCGTTGGATGTACTTGCTATTGAGATTCTTTGGGATCACTAGGATGATAATTCTCGTGTGCTAAGAAGGTTCGAAAAGAAATGTAGTCTCTTTAAAAAAAACACAATGAGATTTTTTGTACTTTTAAATTGTATGCCTAAATTGTGTAAAAAAATATTTACAAATCTATTTTGCACAACAGAGATATGTCATAACATGAAAATAAAAACAACATGCACAATCATACATCAGATAGCAGGAAAATCTATATTCCAATCTACAAGATTAAGGATCCAAAATGTACAATATGGATTAAAGGCGAACTAGAACCAAAATAGAGCACAAACTCTATGAGCAGTAATGTTGAAAATCACAATGCAAGGAAGTTTAAGACAAGCATATCAAACATTTATATTGCATTTAAGTATAAACTATCATACTTATGTTTTATTTCAGTAATGCATGTATGAGAAATCAAAAAAGAAAATAGAATGAGCAACCTAACAATGCAATGGAGAGAATTTTCAAATAAGTGCAATGCTGTGAAGAAGAGTTTCAAATCAATGATAGAAGCTATGAGAATGTTTGAAAATAAGGAGAAATTGCTCTGTAATCACTTATGAGTACCCGATCTTCGTATTATCTATTTTTGCTCTTTTGCATAAATGAAAATGTGAAGAGAAAGAGGAAAAAGCAAGGATTCCTTAAACAAAAGTGCTGAATTCCGATCTCTAAATTAAATTTGGACTTTAAAATCTATATTAGTTTGAAATTTATGCGGTTCTGATTCCATTATGGATGCTATCTTATATGCGTGTTCGAATTTCAATCTCCAGAGTTGTTTAACAACATACTTTAAGAGTAATTTTTAATCTCCAGAATGTATTTGTGTTTTAAGAGCATCCGAATTCTAATCTTCAAAATTAAGAGTTATTTTTTAAATATCCATAGGTACATGAGTAACACACATTAGGTGCATTGAGTAACCCCAAGGTTTTTGGTCTAATTGGGCCGTCTAATATTTCTTGCTCCTCCGTAACATATCCGGCTTATAAAAAAATAAAGTACATTCTGATTCATTCACACGTGCCACCGTGTCTAGTATAAAAATATTCAGTCCCATTTTCTCAAAAGCTCTTGTTGAAATTGAAAAAACAAAAAGCTAAACATTTCGAGAAGAGAAAATGGCGACAACTTTGGCGAGATCTGGTTTTCTTCGCAACGTCTTGCGACGAGGAAGCTCCGGCATCTCTCCCGCTCCCAAGCGAAGCTTTTCTTCCTCTGCTCACGATGATGCTTGTCAGTACCCTAATCCCCCTCTCTCTCAGTTAACCCTTTTTTAATTGCTTTAGGGTTTCGATTAATAGTTTTTATCATTGTTAAATATAATTCGCATTTCCGTATGATTTTCGTTGACGCGTACCATTTGTTAGGTTAATTTACGTTTCGTTTATTTAATTTATGAATGTGGAAAATTTTATGTGAAATTTTTGAGATTGATCCGGTTTACTCTGATTTAGGTTTTATTTTGTGAATATCATTATATGTTCCTGGTTGAGATTAATGGATTTTCTCTAGCTTATTTCCTTGTATTGCTCTTTGCATGTTTTCAATTTGAATATTTTTTTGTATTGGATTTTTAATCTTCTCTGTTGTATCAGATGAAACTGCTAAATGGGAGAAAATCACATATCTAGGCATTGCTTCATGCACCGCTTTAGCCGTATATATTCTCTCAAAGGGTCACCACCACTACGATGCACCTCCGGTAAGCTTTACTTTATATTGAATTTTATCTTATATTCTTTTCATGTTAGAATTTCAATGTGAACATGCTGTGTTTATCTTTTTTTCATCAACATTCTTAAATTTTGAAAATTTGAATATCAGGAATCAAACAGGACTGTAACAAATAATTAATATTAGTCTCAATGGATGTGCAAATGAATGATGTGTTTTTATGAGAAGTTTTAGATCTCAATTAAAACCACTCGTGAAATTAACATCCCTCTATTTAGAGAAAAGAGAAAAATAATGCAGGTCTAAAACCGAGGCATGTATCCCACAGTTCATATTTCTCTATGTGAGAAGACATAAGATACAGAGAGAAGCAAGGGGGGTGTATGCACGAAAATAAATAAGTAATAAATGACTCTATGATTGAGGTTCCTGATGTATGATCATTTACCCACGTAAAATTTACCCTTGGGGCCATATTTTTTGTGTGACATTTCACTGCAATGAATTTCTATTTTGAAGAAAACTTTAATTGCCTGCTGGTTACTCTTCCTTTAATTTCATATGATTCATGTTTTAAGATATCTATTACCTTTGATTTTTTTAGTGAATAGAATTCTAACTCTTTTATCTCTCTTGCAGGCATACCCATATTTGCATATTCGCAATAAGGAATTCCCATGGGGTATGTGTCTTTCATGTTTTTCCTTGTGATATTTATATTTTCCTTCATCTGCCTGAAGTTTACTGAAAACCATTCCACTAAATTAGGGGAATCGATTAAAAATTTCAGTTCCTTAATTGTTGCAAAGTCTGTTAATTCTTGTATTTTGCTACACTAATTTGTTAGATCATTTTTCGACATATGTTAAGTGAATAGAGCATATCTAGTTGGTTAGTATGATGAAGTTTGCATGCTCTGCATATTATATATTTCTAATAGTTTGTTCAAACTAGGCTTTTTATTGTTAATTATGATAAGCTTTGTGTTATGTTATGGTATGTAATGGTATATTGCAAGGTCCAATTTTCAGAGTTAGAAGGTCAATCTTATATTTGTTCCATTTCTTAGCCACAATTTAAGAACACTGTTATTTCTTTATTTTGTTCACATCATACTTTCCAAGGTCTTCCTGCTTCTAACTCAAGGATTTATGAGATCTTGGCTTTTATTCTTTGAGGAATATGCTTGTCTTCTACTTGCAAATACCTTTAGTACTTCATATATAAATTTTGATAGACAAATCTTTCTGAGACAACCCTCGACATAATAAATGTGTTTCTGAGAGGTGACTAATATAATGCTTTACAGTCAGTCAAATTTTTGATCATGCATTTTGTATTGGTTTTGTTCGTGTGTATTGTTTATCATTCTGAGGTTAATTGCTAAATGGTGGTTGTTTAGACTTTTGTACACTGAAGTTTGTGGACTAGTGCCATAGTAATTTTGTGGGGTCTATTTTACATTTGCCGGACTGCTGTTAAGTTATCCATTGATATTGTGTCTGCCTTTATTTACAAATTATTTTTATTATCCTGAAATTCATAGCTGTATGACATTGCTTTTTAATGATACACAGGTCCTGATGGGCTATTTGAAATCAAGGAAGAGCACCACTAGGAGTATTAGTGGTTTCTTGAAGGTTGTTTTTGGGCACTGATGTCTGTAGCCTCACAAAACAGTGTTTCGTATTGTTTATTGAATTGTGATCTAGAACTTCACATGGCATGATATTTTTCATGTTTGTCTTCTTTCTCATGGTTGACGCAAAATAAAATTTACCAACAATGTGTTTTCGTTTCGAGTCTTGTCTAGTGGTTTCAATTTTGACAGAAAATGATTGAATATATGGTAAGAAAAATTTCTCATGTTTTACAACTGCACGGGTTTTTTTGGAAGTCTGGAAATTATATATGCAGCTAGGTTCCATTCATCTGGCTTGGTGGATTGGGCCTATTTGGTTAAGATTTTGTGAGTTTCTGAATTCTCCTTTTAAAATGGGAGAGATTTATCAAGATTTTTTGGTTTGTACTTTTTTTTAAAGCATGGATTGAGAAATTCTTAGATTTTTAAAGTCATTATTGATGTCCTACTAATGTTTGTGTAGGTTGTTTCTAAAGTTCGGTTTTATTAAAAAGTTATTTTGAAAATAAATTAGCTATTCTTAATTAGCTTTTGAGAAAATCTACTGTGCCTATACTTTTTCCATTTCATGAATAAACAAACTTATTTTAAGCTTTTTATTTTTTTATTAGAATTTTTAATAATTTTTTGTATATATTATAATTTTTAAAAAAAAGATAAAATACTAGTTAGAGGTCATTCATTTTCTAAATAATAGAGAAAAATGTGTAGAAGATTGGAAAAAAAAATGTCAATAATTTTTTGAAGCGTCATTAGATAATCATAATTCTGTCTTGGTGACACGAGGTATTTACATGTATAATCATAAGTTGGATTTGATAATATCAATTGATGACAGTTGTCAAAGTAATTTTTAAAGATGATAATTTCACAAGTCAAATGATTTTTAAGATGATTTTTTTCATATGTTATGAGCTAGTTTGTTTCAGCTTTAAAAAAATAGATTATTTCTTTATATTTTTGAAAATAGATTTTATAAAACAAGTTTTTTTATATTTGTTTTTTTTCTAAAATAAAACAATAAGACATCATATAATATAAACATACATTATTGAAGACTAAAATCTATTCAAAATCGCAATTTTTTCAAAAAATTGTATTTTAAAAATGATTTTTATGAAAATCTATTTGAAATAACTTTAAAATTAAGTGATTTTTTGAAATTTTGATATCCAATTTTTTTTCCATAAATACATGAAAATACCTAAAATCTCATTTTAAGAATAACTATTCAAATCAAAATTTCATTCGAAGCTTTTATAAAAAGTTTCTTTGTAAAATTCTTTTACACAAAATTATATAGCACTATAAAAATTATTTTTAAAAAAAGCCAAAATAAATGGGCCCATATCTCTTTTCAAGAGTTCTTTCTGATGGTACAAGATAAAGAAATTACTCTAAGTCTCATTGTGTCAGATAATTCAAAGATCTAATTGAAGTGTTAATCAATCATTGAATTAGGCGAGAATCGTGAAGTTTAAAAGAGAGTATGTGAAAATTCGTCTGACCCTGTGCTTAGTGCCTTTAGAGTAATTAGTTTAAAATGTAAAAAGTCTGCGCTTAGTGCCTTAGAGTAATTAGTTTAAAATGTAAAAAGTCAAGAGTAAGTCTTGAGTACTAAGGTAATCACACATAAAAAATCTTTTCAAATCCTATTCAGTTTTATTAAAATTTCTTTAAAACCTATTAAGGCATGTATGAAATTGAGTAAAAAGTGTTTCGAATCCAAAAGAAAAGTTAACTCACAACCTAACCGATTTAAGACTTGGTCCAATAGGTTAAAGCAAGGAGGAAGACCTTCTAATCGATTATAATAACTATTAATCGATAAATTCATATCCGTTTTACGATTTCTTTTTTTGGATTAAGATTGTCATTTTAAAGTATTTTGATCAATTAAAATAAGTGTTAATCGATTAAATCATTTGATTTTCTCAATGGATTATTTCTTTTTTGAGCAAAATTCTTTTTATATAAAGAAGACTTCTATTCAATTCATTTTACACCCGATTTATGAATAGAAACCTCCTACTTTTTGTGTTTTTGAAATTTCTTTTTCATGAGAATCATCATAGTGTTGAAAGACTAAAAAACCTTTTCGAGAGCTGTGTTGTAACTAGTGTTATGCTTAATTTGTTATATTCCAGAGTTTGATTCTCTTGATGACTACATTTTATAAATGATTTAAATGTTGCAATTTAAACCTCATAAAAGCTTTTGTGTTGATTTTTTAGTTAAATCTGTGTAAAAGTTATGTTCGTTGGTTCCTAAGCTAAGCATTTGTAAAGTTTATGATCGTACTTGATCAGCATGGATCGTCTTGGCTTGCAACTTTATATACTTCTGGGAAAATGGAGGGGGGGTGTACCTGAAGGATAGAAAAACACTTAGAAAGGGGGGGGGGTTTGAATAAGTGTAGCTTTAATGACTTGACAGATAAAAATAAATTGCACAGTTATTTTTATCCTGGTTCGTTGTTAACTAAACTACTCCAGTCCACCCCCGCAGAGATGATTTACCTCAACTGAGGATTTAATCCACTAATCGCACGGATTACAATGGTTCTCCACTTAGTCAGCAACTAAGTCTTCCAGAGTCTTCTGATCACACACTGATCACTCCAGGAACAACTGCTTAGATACCCTCTAAGACTTTCTAGAGTATTCTGATCCACACGATCACTCTAGTTACAACCTGCTTAGATAACCTCTAAGACTTCCTAGAGTATTCTGATCCACACGATCACTCTAGTTCCTTACAACTTAATGTAATCAATTCTAAGAGTATTACAATTGCTTCTTAAAAGCTATAATCACAAACTGTGATATTTCTCTTAACGTTTAAGCTTAATCTCACTAATATATTACAACAGCAATGTAGTGAGCTTTGATGAAGATGAAGATTCTGAGCTTTGAATAGAACAGAGTTTCAGCAAGTTAATATGAGTTGTTTTTGTTCAGGATCGTTAACCTTGCTTCTCATCAGAACTTCATATTTATAGGCGTTGGAGAAGATGACCGTTGAGTGCATTTAATGCTTTGCGTGTTCCGTACAGCATCGCATTTAATGTTATACGCTTTTGTCAACTACCTCGAGCCTTGTTCACGCTGTGTCTACTGACGTTGCCTATAATAGCTTTTAACGTTCCTTTTGTCAGTCAGCGTAGCTTGCCACGTGTACTTCCTTCTGATCTGATGTTTGTGAATACAACGTTTGAATATCATCAGAGTCAAACAGCTTGGTGCAAAGCATCTTCTGATCTTCTGACCTTGAAGTGCTTCTGAGCGTGATACCATCAGAACTTCAGTGCTTCTGATCTCATGTTCTTCTGATGCTTCCATAGACCCATGTTCTGATTCTGCTTCGACCATCTTCTGATGTCTTGCCAGACCATGTTCTGATGTTGCATGCTGAACCCTTTGAGACAAAGCTTCTGAGCGCTGAATTATGCATACTCTTTATATATTTCCTGAAAAGGAAATTGCATTGGATTAGAGTACCATATTATCTTAAGCAAAATTCATATTATTGTTATCATCAAAACTAAGATAATTGATCAGAACAAATCTTGTTCTAACAATCTCCCCCTTTTTGATGATGACAAAAACATATATAAATGATATGAATTTGCGATCAGAAAGAGCAGACGGCAAAAGACAAATTACACAGCTATAGCATAAGCATATGAATATGTCTCCCCCTGAGATTAACAATCTCCCCCTGAGATAAATAATCTCCCCCTGAAATAAATACTCGAAGAACTTTAATAAAAGACTTCCCTGATTATTTCGGTAGAGACGATCACATAAGCTTCTGTCTTCAGAGAATTCATAGCTTCTGACTTCTGCTTCCATTGGACAGCTTCAGAACTAGAATTTCTTTAGATCCCTAGAACACTCACAGCTTCTGATTCCTGCTTCCATCTAGGACAGCTTCAGAACTTGAATTTCTTTGATCTTCAGAACATTCACAGCTTCTGATTTCTGCTTCCATTTAGGACAGCTTCAGAACTTGAATTTCTTTGATCTTCATAACATTCACAGCTTCTGATTTCTGCTTCCATTTAGGACAGCTTCAGAACTTGAGTTTTCTGGATCTTTAGAATGTTCACAGCTTCTGATTTCTGCTTCCCTCGGATAGCTTCAGAGCTTTGAATTTCTACCAACATCACTTCATGCTAGATTTGTATCAGAACATTGTTGAATGTACCAGAGCATCATCAGAGCATCTCTACATCCTGAAATGTTACAGAACAAAAACTAAACGACAAAAGTCAGCATGAACGAGTCAGAACATAAAATGTATATGAGAACACATGATATGTATCAGAGCCATATAGGCTAAAATAATGTATCAGAGCAAATAGCATTTTGTCAGAGCAAATAGACAAATATGGATCAAATTCTATTATCAGTGCTTCTGATTCATTCTTCTTTCTTGCTTCTGATTTCTGAAGCTTGACAGCACTCAGCTTGCTTCAGTTTCCATGAGCTTATTCTTTTTACAGAATAACACTTCTTATGGTTTTGCTTCTTGTGTTTGCTTTGAAGATTCTCTTCACTTCTTTATACCTGCAAAACACTTAAACCATATAGAACTTGCATTTTCTTGTTAGTAAAATGTGTGGGAGCTTTACCCAGCAACTGATAGATTAATCAAATCATTTATCATTTATCTTCTCCCCCTTTTTGTCATAACATCAAAAAGAATATATCAAAAGATTCAGATGAATAAAACGACAAATAAAATCCATGAAATGTAAAACAAGGAAACTTTTCATTTATAATCAAAAAAGATTACAAGAGAGGAATGCAGGAAAACAGATGCAACAAGGAAAGAAAACTACAAAGACCAAAGGACTAAGATCCTAGCCTACGCAAAATCCGCGCCAGAACATCATGAATCCCGTCAGTGCTTGTAGCTTGCCTTGCCATGAAGGAGCGAAACGCATCATTGACTGCTTCTTGGGCTTCCAGGCGAGGGGTCAGGGAGACTTGGTTCTGATGCAGATCTTCCACAATCTTTATCAGAGACAACATTCTCAGCAGGTGAGAATGAAGAGATTTCTTTGGAATGGGTTGAGGGAGAGGAAAGGTTAGATGAGGAGGAAGTTGAGTCTTGAAGGTAAAAAGATGAGGAAGAAGATGGAGATGATGGAGGGCTTTCACCAGGGGGTTGAAACACACGTCTAGAGTAGTTTCCAGATAACTTTGCTTCGAATGGATTCACCTTGAGAGGGTCATAGGTGATCTTTATCTTTTTGGGTTTGGAAGAAGATGTTTCAACAGCTTTTCTCTTTTTGTTTTGATCATTTTCATGGTTTCCTGGGCTTGATGAAGAGTTCATGATGGATTTGCAGATAATGAACAGCTAGGGTTTGATATGAATGCAAAAAGATAGAGGAGGAAAACAAAGACAGAGTGTAATAGAGAAAATATAGGAGGGAAGGAGAAGCGTTTGAAGAGTATTTAAAAGAAAATAAAATGAAACAAATGATGGATAGCATTTAATGTTACGTGACATGAGGAGAGATAATAAAGACAAATGAGGTGACTAGCACAGTTACCTATGGTCGGCGTCCCTTCAACTGCACGCGCGCTTATCCATGAACAGTAACGACAGGTTTACCATCCCGAGATAAAACGTTACAGCTGATTTGCTTTAAAAGAGGTTCTGAATCAACTTAGACACTGAAACGTTAGTAATAACCGAATCATAATTTCTAAAAGATTTCAATCAGAACTTCTGATTAAAAAAAAATCCACATTCATTTCAGAAGATACTCATACGTAAGAACTTCTCATCTTCTCATTCTGGGCATAAATCCATACTGATGTTCTTCAGAATGAACTTAAACCTATCTTCAGCCAGGGGTTTTGTAAAGATATCAGCCCATTGATGGTCTGTATCCACAAAGTTTAAAGATATAACACCCTTCTGAACATAGTCCCTTATGAAATGATGTTTAATCTCAATATGTTTAGCCTTTGAATGAAGAATAGGATTCTTAGATAAACATATAGCAGAAGTATTATCACAGAATATAGGAATGTTACTCTCATATATCTGATAATCTTCTAACTGACTCTTCATCCAGAGCATCTGTGTACTGCAACCAGCAGCAGCGACATATTCTGCTTCTGTTGTTGATAGAGCAATAGTTGCTTGCTTCTTGCTATACCAGGAGATCAAATGACTTCCAAGAAATTGACAACTTCCTGAAGTACTCTTTCTTTCAATTCTGTCTCCAGCATAGTCAGCATCGCAGAATCCTACTAAGTTGTATTCTTTAGATTTTCTGTAAACTAAGCCAACATTAGTAGTACCTTTCAGATACCTTAGAATTCTCTTAACAGCAGTTAAATGAGATTCTCTAGGATCTGATTGGAATCTAGCACACAAACAAACACTGAACAGAATGTCAGGTCTAGAAGCAGTCAAATATAGAAGAGATCCAATCATACCTCTGTATAACTTCTGATCTACCTTCTTACTTACCTCATCCTTACCTAGGATGCATGTTGGATGCATAGGAGTTTTGGCTTCTTTGCAGTCTAGAAGATTAAACTTCTTCAGAAGTTCCTTCACATACTTGGTTTGGTGAACATACGTTCCTTCTGATGTTTGATTTATTTGTATTCCAAGGAAATACTTGAGTTCTCCCATCATGCTCATTTCAAACTCAGCCTGCATAGACTCAGCAAACTCCTTTCCAAGTGTAGCATTAGATGTTCCAAAAATAATATCATCTACATATATTTGACAAATTAAAATATCCCTTTTAAAGGTTTTACAAAAGAGAGTAGTGTCCACTTTTCCTCTAGTGAAACCATTATCCAGAAGGAAAGAACTTAAGCGTTCATACCAAGCTCTGGGAGCTTGTTTCAATCCATACAACGATTTCTTTAGTTTAAAAACATGATTAGGAGACATAGAGTCTTCAAAACCAGGAGGTTGATGGACATAAACTTCTTCATCTATATAACCATTTAAGAAGGCACTCTTAACATCCATCTGATAGAGAGTGATGTTATGTTGAGTGGCAAATGAAATTAATAGACGAATAGATTCTAACCTGGCCACTGGTGCAAAGGTTTCTGTATAGTCAATCCCTTCTTGCTGACTATAACCCTGAGCCACCAGTCTGGCTTTGTTCCTTACCACTTCACCTTTCTCACTGAGCTTGTTTCTGAAGACCCATTTTGTACCGATTATATTGAATCCATCTGGTCTAGGAACAAGATCCCAAACATCATTCCTTGTAAACTGATTCAGTTCTTCTTGCATAGCAATTATCCAATCTGGATCTTCTAGAGCATGATCAACAGAAGTTGGCTCGATCAAAGATACAAGACCTAATTGACAGTCTGCATTGTTCTTAAGGAATGCTCTTGTTCTGATTGGATCATCCTTCTTTCCAAGAATGACATCTTCTGAATGACCAGAGATGAGTCTGGATGATCTTCTGACAGATGGTTCTTCAGAAATGCTTAGATTCTCCAGAGAAGCTGATACTTGATCTTCAGATTCTTTGCTTCTGAGAAGCTCTGCTTCTGATGCGTTGCTTCTTGGCTCAACAACTTCTGATATATCAATATCCCAATCTGCAAAATTATCAAACTGCTTTGGTTTTTCAGAACCAAGCTTATCATCAAACCTGATATTGATTGATTCTTCTACAATCAATGTTTCAGTATTGTATACTCTGTAGCCTTTTGAGCGTTCAGAATATCCAAGAAGGAAACATTTTTGTGCTTTGGAATCAAACTTACCAAGATGATCTTTAGTGTTCAGAATAAAGCATACACATCCAAAAGGATGGAAATATGAAATGTTGGGCTTTTTATTCTTCCACAATTCATAAGGAGTCTTATTTAGAATAGGTCTGATAGAGATTCTATTCTGAATATAGCATGCAGTGTTTATTGCTTCTGCCCAGAAATGCTTAGCCATATTGGTTTCATTGATCATGGTTCTGGCCATTTCTTGCAGAGTCCTGTTCTTTCGTTCTACAACTCCATTTTGCTGTGGAGTTCTAGGACAAGAGAAATCATGGGCAATACCATTTTCTTTGAAGAATTCTTCAAAGGATCTGTTCTCAAATTCACCACCATGATCACTTCTAACCTTTATGATTTTACACTCTTTTTCAGATTGAATCTGAATGCAGAAATCAAAGAACACTGAATGAGACTCATCCTTGTGTTTCAAGAATTTTACCCACGTCCAGCGGCTATAATCATCTACGATGACTAATCCATATTTCTTCCCTCTGACAGATGCTGTTTTGACTGGGCCAAACAGATCAATGTGCAAGAGTTCTAATGGCCTTGAGGTAGAAACAACATTCTTGGACTTGAATGCAGGTTTGGAGAACTTGCCCTTCTGACATGCTTCACAAAGAGCATCTGATTTGAATTTCAGATTAGGGAGTCCTCTGACAAGATCCAGTTTGTTAATCTGAGAAATCTTTCTCAAACTAGCATGACCTAATCTTCTGTGCCAGACCCACTGCTCTTCAGAAACAGACATAAGACAAGTCACCTTCTGACTCATAAGATCTTGCAGATCTGTCTTATAAATGTTGTTCTTCCTCTTGCCTGTAAATAGGATTGAGCCATCCTTCTGATTTACAGCCTTGCAAGACTTTTGATTAAATATTATATCATAACCATTGTCACTCAATTGACTGATAGATAAGAGGTTATGTGTTAATCCTTCTAAAAGAAGTACATTAGAAATGGAAGGAGAGTTACCAGACTTTATAGTTCCAGAGCCAATTATCTTGCCCTTCTGATCTCCTCCAAACTTGACTTCTCTGAAGGATAGAAAAACACTTAGAAAGGGGGGGGATTGAATAAGTGTGACTTTAAATCTTGGACGATAAAAATAAATTGCACAATTATTTTTATCCTGGTTCACTGTTAACAAAGCTACTCCAGTCCACCCCCGCAGAGATGATTTACCTCAACTGAGGATTTAATCCACTAATCGCACGGATTACAATGGTTCTCCACTTAGCCGCAACTAAGTCTTCCAGAGTCTTCTGATCACAACCTGATCACTCCAGGAACAACTGCTTAGTTCACTCCTAAGACTTTTCTAGAGTCTACTGATCAACACGATCACTCTAGGCTTAGTTCACTCCTAAGACTTTCTGCTCAGCCAACTGCCAAGACTTCCTGCTCAGCCAACTGCCAAGACTTCCTGCTCAGCTAACTGCTAAGACTTCCTAGAGTATACTGATCAACTGATCACTCTAGTTCCTTACAACTTAATGTAATCTATTCAAGAGTTTACAAATGCTTCTTAAAAGCGATAATCACAACTGTGATATTTCTCTTACAGTTTAAGCTTAATCTCACTAAGATATTACAACAGCAATGTAGTGAGCTTTGATGAAGATGAAGATTCTGAGTTTTGATTTGAACAGAGTTTCAGCAAGTTAATTTGAATTGTATTGGTGCGAAATCGTTGACCTTGCTTCTCATCAGAACTTCATATTTATAGGCGTTGAGAAGATGACCGTTGAATGCATTTAATGCTTTGCGTGTTCCGTACAGCTTTGCATTTAATGTTATACGCTTTTGTCAACTACCTCGAGCCTTGTTCACGCTGTGTCTACTGACGTAGCCTTTAGTAGCTTTAACGTTCCTTTTGTCAGTCAGCGTAGTCTGCCACGTGTACTTCCTTCTGATCTGATGTTTGTGAATACGACGTTTGAATATCATCAGAGTCAAACAGCTTGGTGCACAGCATCTTCTGATCTTCTGATCTTGAAGTGCTTCTGAGCGTGATACCATCTTCTGATCTTCAGTGCTTCTGATCTCATGTTCTTCTGATGCTTCCATAGACCCATGTTCTGATTCTGCTTCGACCATCTTCTGATGTCTTGCCAGACCATGTTCTGATGTTGCATGCTGAACCATTTGAGACACATCTTCTGAGCGCTGAATTATGCGTACTCTTTATATATTTCCTGAAAGGGAAATTGCATTGGATTAGAGTACCATATTATCTTAAGCAAAATTCATATTATTGTTATCATCAAAACTAAGATAATTGATAAGAACAAATCTTGTTCTAACAATCTCCCCCTTTTTGATGATGACAAAAACATATATAAATGATATGAATTTGCGATCAGAAAGAGTAGACGGCAAAAGACAAATTACACAGCTATAGCATAAGCATATGAATATGTCTCCCCCTGAGATTAACAATCTCCCCCTGAGATAAATAATCTCCCCCTGAAATAAATACTCGAAGAACTTTGATAAAAGACTTCCCTGATTATTTCGGTAGAGACGATCATATTAGCTTCTGCTTTCAGAGAATTCATAGCTTCTGACTTTTGCTTCCATTGGACAGCTTCAGAACTTGAATTTCTTTGATCTTCAGAACATTCACAGCTTCTGACTTCTGCTTCCATTCAGGACAGCTTCAGAACTTGAGTTTCTTTGATCTTTTGGAGCATTCACATCTTCTGATTTCTGCTTCCCTCGGATAGCTTCAGAACTTTGAATGTCTACCAACATCACTTCATGCTAGATTTGTATCAGAACATTGTTGAATGTACCAGAGCATCATCTGAGCATCTCTACATCCTGAAATGTTACAGAACAAAAACTAAACGACAAAAGTCAGCATGAACGAGTTAGAACATAAAATGTATATTCAAATACATGATATGTATCAGAGCCAAATGTATCAGAGCATTTAGGCTAAAAACATGTATCAGAGCAAATAATGTATCAGAGCCATAACATTATATGTATTAGGGCAAATAGAATTTTGTCATAACAGGATAGACAATGATATTCAAATTCTATTATCAGTGCTTCTGATTCATTCTTCTTTCTTGCTTCTGATTTCTGAAGCTTGACAGCACTCAGCTTGCTTCAGTTTCCATGGTTTTGCTTCTAGTGTTTGCTTTGAAGATTCTCTTCACTTCTCTGTACCTGCAAAACACTTAAACCATATAGAACTTGCAGTTCTTGTTAGTGAATGTGTGGGAGCCTTTACCCAGCAACTGATAGATTTAATCAAATCATTTATCATTTATCTTTCTCCCCCTTTTTGTCATAACATCAAAAAGAATATTTAAAAAGATTCAGATGTATAAAACGACAAAAGAAAACATTTACTGGAATGTAAAACACAAAGAAACTTTTTCATTGATAATCAAAAGAGGATTACAAGAAGTTGTGCAACAAAGAAAAAGAAAACTACTAAGACCAAATCCTAGGACCCTAGCTAAGACCACGTCTGTGCCAGCATGCCATGAAGGAGTGAAACGTCTCATTGACTGCTTCTAGGGCTTTCAGGCGAGGGATCAGGGAGACTTGGTCCTGCAGCAGATCTTCCACCACCTTTACCAGAGACAACGTCCTCAGCGGGTGAAGATGAAGAGATGTCTTCAGAAGAGATTAAAGGAGAGGAAAAATCAGAGGAAGCTGAGTCTTGAAGGTCGAAAGATGAGGAAGAAGATGGAGATGATGGAGGGCTCTCACCAGGAGGATGAAACACACGTCTAGAATAGTTTCCAGACAACATTGCTTCGAAAGGATTCACCTTGAGAGGATCATAGGTGATTTTGATCTTTTTGGGTTTGGAAGGAGATGTTTCAACAGCTTTTCGTTTATTGTTTTTATCACTTTCATTATTTCCTGGGGTTGATGAAGAGTTCATGATGAGTTTGCAAGAAAAAAATGAACAGGTAGGGTTTGATAAGGAAGAGAGGGAGAGACAAACTTTAAGAGGGAAACAAGGAGATAGGAAACCGAAAACCATTTTGAAGAGTATTTAAATGAAAGTAAAATGAAACGAATGATGAAAAGCATTTAATGTTACGTGACGTGAGGAGAGATAATAAAGACGAATGAGGTGACTAGCACAGTTACCTATGGTCGGCGTCCCTTCAACTGCACGCGCGCTTATCCATGAATAGTAACTACAGGTTTACCATCCCGAGATAAAGCGTAACAGCTGTTTTGCTTTAAAAGAGATTCTGAATCAACTTAGACAATGAAACGTTAGTAATAACCGAATCATAATTTCTAAAAGAATTCAATCAGAACTTCTGATTAAAAAATGTTCCACATTCATTTCAGAAGATATTCATACATGAGAACTTCTCATCTTCTCATTCTGGGCATAAATCCATACTGATGTTCTTCAGAATGAACTTAAACCTATCTTCAGCCAGGGGTTTTGTAAAGATATCAGCCCATTGATGGTCTGTATCAACAAAGTTTAAAGAAATAACACCCTTCTGAACATAGTCCCTTATGAAATGATGTTTTATCTCAATATGTTTAGCTTTTGAATGAAGAATAGGATTCTTAGATAAACATATAGCAGAAGTATTATCACAGAATATAGGAATGTTACTCTCAAATATCTGATAATCTTCTAACTGACTCTTCATCCAGAGCATCTGTGTACTACAACCAGCAGCTGCGACATATTCTGCTTTTGTGGTTGATAGAGCAATGGTTGCTTGCTTCTTGCTGTACCAGGAGATTAAGTGACTTCCAAGAAATTGGCAACTTCCTGATGTACTTTTTCT